>NC_053393.1:54103663-54216163 GCF_905171765.1 Bufo bufo
CCTTGCAAACAAGTGGAAGCCAACACTACCACAGTGTTGTGTACCAAGGAGGGGGTTCTGAGTCCCGAGGATGTCACGGGTGCAGAGTATAGTGGCTGGTATATCCTTAAAGCTACCTTCATAAGGAGGGATAGCCAAGATGGGCTGAGGGTAAGGACATATTTTGACAGACCCATTCCGGTAAAGGGCACCCTAAAAGCTTATTGTATGTTAAGAGATTCCCAGATGATTATCACTAGGGAATCCAGTTATGTTCAAGGACATGTGTCCACAGATTACATACGAACCAGTATAGTGATGCTAAAGTTAAACTGCAGTAACTCTGGCCAGGCCCTATGGAATGACCAGAGTGGTCCGGTAAAACTGGAAGGCTTTTACCGAGCCATCGTTTTAAAAGTACGGACAGATGCCAAGGTATGCTCAGTTAAAGGGATCTCCATCCATACGGTCCTTTATGATCACCATCATGAGAGACAATTGTGTTCAGGAGGTGACTGGATATTATTTCGTCACCTATGCCCACTGGGAACAAGATACCCAGATGGTAACCTTGGACACTAATCCCTGGAGTTGGGATTTAGTGTGCAATGGGGTGGATACCCCTACAGTGGATGTATGGATGGACAGTACCCCTATGAATGAGGAATACCGGGGTAGGTATGTGTCTTCCGATTGGAAAGACCCCAGTGGCAGGGATATTAACTTTGACATCAATATAGATGGTTCGTTTAGATGGCCTTTTTGCGAGGCAGTAGATGAAGGGTGCTGGACATTTACACAATGGGCCTATCTGTCTAAATCCAAACCCGTAGGAAAACTAGTGCTACAGGTTGGAGAAAATGACCAATGGTATCCGTTCAGAGGTAGAGGGCAAGTTTGTGTAACGGTGGTGAGGATCCCCTATGAAGCGACAGGTCTCCAACCTGTAAAAATGCATTTAGACTCTTGCAACGCCCCTATCCATCAATTGGCAGATCCTATAGCTCCTCAACTGTCCTCCCCATGGAAGATCATCACGGGGACAAAATTCGTCCTATTTACTTGGAGAATTTCTGTAGATGACTTCCGAGTCGACCAGTGGGATCACAGATGTGGGGAGTTTGTGAGGAACCAAATTGACATGATAAGAGGTTGGATAGAGGCGGGGCAAGAGGTAAGAAAGGACGATCTCATACACAGAAATCACAGGGGAAGAAGAGACCTGATAGCCATGGGACTAGGCGGAGGTGCATTGGGAGTGGGCGCCCTGAACACTATGGATATGGAAGTCCTGAGAGGTAAACTTGGGGATGTTGCGCGACACGCCGGAGAAGGATTCGAGACCCAGCTTGATGTAAACCACGTCTTAGAGGGTTTGCAACATTCGCACATAGATGCCACTACCTCTCTATCTTCTGCTTTACGAGAGAAGTTTAGAAGGTTAGTTGTGGGTCTCTTGGAAGAACAGGATAGAGCTCAGCTCGCACTGGCGTGTACGCAGGTCCAGAGTGAACTCTCAGGCAACCTTAAACATATTGTATCATCATTGTACGGCGGCCACTTCCCATTTAACCTCCGCCAACGGGTAAGTCCTCTTATATCTCCTTTTGCAGCCAATCACACCAACTGGTGGGTAGTCCAGTGGCACGGCTGTAGGAATCTCACTTGCACTGCTTCGTCATTGGCTCCTGTATCTGGCCATCTTAGACAGGGTTACAGTGCAATTAACTTAGGGATTGTCATAAATAACCAGACGGTGCTTCATCCACAGCTCCCCCCGGGCGTTCTAACCTATGAGAGAGGCCATCCTTATCTGTTAGACACAGAGGGATGTTGGAAGAAAGAGGATGCTATCCTCTGTCAAGGTAGTCAGGATCGGGTGTTAAGACACCAATGTTGGAGCACCGAGGGGTCCTGTGAGATGAAGGCCAGCCCAATACCCTCCTCCCTTAAATACTTGGGACAGGGGTATTGGGGCTGGTACCAACGGCAAAACATGTCTTATACAATCTATGGAACTAACTGCACTGAGAGAGGAGAACTCCTCCCTGGAGCGTATTGCACCCTTAGTCCCGTCCTAGGTTTAGATGTCGCAGAGTTACAAGGAAGGACACCAATCACCCCGGAGAAGAGACTCGACATCCGCCCTGACGTACCCGTGAGACTCCAGAAGATCCCTCTTGGCTTTGGGATAGAACTCAAACATCTCCTGCTAGACTTCAGCCAAGAAGACGAAATAATTAAGAATCTTCGAGAAACAGAGAAACAGGCCACCATCCAACTGATGCACGACAAGAATAAAATAACGGCAATCACAACTGCGTTGGACAAAGACTCCAAGATCTCCTGGTGGGAAAGTCTGTTCGGCTACAGTCCAAAGGCAACATCCTTCTTCAACCTATTGATTCATCCGGTGATAGTTCTTCTGGTTCTGGTAATCGTCATGTACACGGGACTGTGTCTAATCTACAGGAGAGTCAAGAGACTTGCGGACCAGCTAAACCAGAACCAGACAGAACTTCACGAAGTTAATCGTAGGAGGCTCAGGACTTAGCTCCAACAAAGTCCTGAAGCCAGAGATCGCATGGACATACGGTTTCCTATGAAGGTCGGGATGAAAATCCAAAAGCCATCCTGTGACCTCATAGTATTGTGTGTGTATATAAATATTGTGTGGTAGTAGCTTTTCCTATGAGGGTACAGGATGTACCTCCAAAGCCATCCTGTGACCTCATAGCATTGTGTGTATGTATACACATATTATAGTAGATTTTCGTAGGAGGGTTCGGGGTATAATCATAGGCCACCCTGGAACCTCATCATATCGTGTATAAATTTATATTGATTATTTGCATGTGAGTTCCTCATGTACCCATGACACTCTGGGTGCAAGTGTGCGACAGCCATGATACAATATGGCTGGACGCACACTTGCATCCTATGGTATGAGTCTCTATGGGTACACACTGAATTGAATTGGGCTGTATTGGGAGGGATGTGACATGTTTGTATGAGTGGGGTAGGATAGATTTCGTAGGGTCAGGCCCCTCATCACTAAGGTATTTGCCGCTTCAATATCGACAATGGTGACTTTTTGTAAGGGTTGGACTGAATGATGGTAGTGCGGGGTTCCTTCCCGCAGGTAGGATTTAGGTATTATGACATCACCTCTCACCTGAAAATCTGACCTGCCTTGTAAAAACCTATGTATCTGTCCATGGGAGAACCTCTCCAACAACTGAGTCTTCAATTAAGATGAAAGTCATACTGGTGTTAAAAGGTCAGCCTACGGCCCTCCGTACCCCATAAGGAGGTGCTACATTAATTACCGGCACTAACATTGGGGGTAACGGACGCCAGAAGAACAACACTGGCAAAGAGAGAACACGGTCACTGAGTGGAGTGATTTAAAGACAGTGAGGGTGAAGCCATTCCAGAGTCAGAAATAGACTACATAGGGAGTGGCTGACACCTGAGGATCATAATATAAGAGGCCAAGGAAGTTATCCAAAGAGAAGACGGTGTATTCGGTGGGTGGAAGCGTTTGGTGAAGGGCAGGTCGGAGATGTTGGTCATTATAGGTGATGTCTAGGTACCTAAGGGTCATATTACTTCAGTCCTTCCTGAATCGTCACCTAGAGGGCGATTGAGAGGAGACTAATACATCCCAACCCTTCCCCCAAAATGTTTATTGTCGTGTTCCCGACAACAGGGGGATTGTTGAGGGAAGTGACATATTCAGATATACATATGTATGTGTGCCCTGACATATATGCATATGTATATATATATATATATATATGTATATATAGGCCCTTCTTCTGGGCCCGTCCAGTTGTGATGTGTTACACATATAGAGATGTATGTGTGCCCCCTGGGCAGCATGCATCTCTATGTATGTAAGCCATATGGGTACATATATATCTATAGATGTGGCCCAGACATCTATGGATGTATATGGGCCCCTATAATATAGGAGGGCTTATTCCTGCCCCTATGTTAATATAATGTCCGTTCATATATGCGTATAGATGTGCCCCAAGCATCTATACGCATATATGCCGGAATCCCGCCGAAGTGCGGCTGCCAGGTGGGTGGAGGAGACCGACAGTTGGACAATTATGTCCAGCGTCGGCCTCTACAAAGGACAGAGGATCAATAAGATCCTCTGCCCTTTGTCACTATCTCCGGCCGCGCCGGAGATGGTGCGCCTAACAGAGACATGGGAACAAAGAGTTCCCATGCTCCTGTGAGTGGCTGACCTCCGGCGCTGTAATTACAGTGCCGGAGGTAAGCGTCCGCTTCACAGGCGGGAGGATCAAAGGATCCCCCCCCTGGAAGCGCGCTCCGAGATCCTCGGGCCGGCGCGGTGACGTCACATCACCACGCCAGCCCACGGGTTGAGGCCGGCGGTGCGCATGCGCACGGCGCCAAGAGGAGGACTGCGAGCGGGCGCCGCGAAGTTTAAATAGACCGGCGGCGCTCCGCTCTGCAGTCAGGTAAGTCCACCAGCAAGCGAGGCATCCCCTGGACAACGAGCCCCCCTGGACAACGAGCATTATAACCGCTAAGTATATCCCCCTCCCTATACCACCAACGATATATATATATATATATATATATATATATATTTATATTCATATTACACCAACGACATATATATATATATATATATTATCCCCTTATTCCCCTGCCTTCCCTGTAGTCCCCTGAGTAACCCCTTATACCACCAACGATCCCCTGCCCCTGATTAACCCCTCATATCCCCTGCATTTCCTGTAGTCCCCTGATTAACCCCTTATACCACAAACGATCCCCTGATTAGCCCCTAACCCTCAACCCACCAACCTCTGTGTTCCCCTATAGCCCCTGGTTTAACCCCTGGTAACCCTTACCTTCCCCTGCCCTGAGCCTAATCCCACTGTGTTCCTCCAGAATCCTACCCCTGACACCCCTTCCCGGCTGCCCTGCTTATCCCAGCCACAGCAGTGTCTGGATTTACCCCTTGTTATTCCCGTAGGGAGAGTATATTGACAGGATTGGGTGGGCTTCTGGTAAATGTATGTATGTGTATTATAGTTAGATACTGGGGAGGAATTGGGACTGTGTTAGCGTAGACAGAACCGTATTAGTGTGTGTACTTACATTGCTGTGGGTTGCCATAAACTATATATACCTATTCCCTTTGATATAGATATATATAGTTGGAAACATAAATCCGTCGTAGTAGTAAGGCGCGACAGCAATAGTTGTAGTGTATTGTTGGTACTGTATTATTAGTGTATTATGTATGTTATGTTCGGTAAGGATTAATAAATACTGTCATATTTATACCTATTGTGTAACGTGTCGTTACTAGCGGTAGTTAGTAAGGCGCATGCAGCTAGTTTAGTGGTTAGTGTAAGGCAATCAGTAGCGATTTGTTGTTAAGTAAGGCATAAATAGGCGGATTATCATAAGACGACCCACGCCTATTTATGAATATTAATTATTGAGATTTGCATAAATACCAATAATTAATAACCCCTTTAACAACTATAATGCGCTCATGGGAGGGGTGGACTTCAATGACCAGATGTTGGCTCCTTATTTAGTTTCCCGACGCACCAGACGCTGGTATAAGAAGGTGTCTGTATATTTGATTCAATTGGCTGCCTATAATAGTTTCGTTCTCTACAGTAAGGCTGGGAGTACAGGATCCTTCCTCAAATTTCAGGAAGAGATCATCGAGAACCTCCTGTATCCAGAAGGTTCGTGGCCCCATCCACCAGTGTAGTGAGCCGTCTACACGAGCGACATTTCCCCAATGTCGTTGCTGGTACCTCAACCCAACCGTCACCCGAAAAAGATGTCGTGTCTGTAGCAGGAGTGGAATAAGGCGTGACACCCGCTATTTCTGTCCTGACTGCCCTAACCACCCTGCCCTATGCTTAGGGGAGTGTTTCCGGAAGTACCACACACAGGTACACTTAGCATAGGGATTGCATCTCACAGGACAGGCACACAGGGCTATTAGGGCCCTTTTACTCACAGCTGCTGCAAACCTCTCCTTTCACCTGGGATAAAGTGCATAATGTAATTCGCCACATTTTTGGGCGATTTGTGCTTTGCACATTGTCCCATGGGGAAGGAGAGGTTTGTTCTATAAAGGTAAAAAATAAAGAGAAGAAGTCTGGGATCCAAATGTCTAAAAATGCCCTCCTAAAAGGAATTTGGGCCCCTTTGCGCATCTAGGCTGCAAAAAAGTGTCTCACATGTTGTATTGCCGTACTCAGGAGAAGTTGGGCAATGTGTTTTGGGGTGTCATTTTACATATACACATGCTGGGTGAGATAAATATCTTGGTCAAATGCCAACTTTGTATAAAAAAATGGGAAAAGTTGTCTTTTGCCAAGATATTTCTCTCACCCAGCATGGGTATATGTCAAATGACACCCCAAAACACATTGCCCAACTTCTCCTGAGTACGGAGATACCACATGTGTGACACTTTTTTGCAGCCTAGGTGGTCAAAGGGGCCCACATTCCAAAGAGCACCTTTCGGATTTCACCGGCCATTTTTTACAGATTTTGATTCCAGACTTCTTCTCACGCATTCGGGCCCCTAAAATGCCAGGGCAGTATAACTACCCCACAAGTGACCCCATTTTGGAAAGAAGACACCCAAAGGTATTCCGTGAGGGGCATGGCGAGTTCCTAGAATTTTCTATTTTTTGTCACAGGTTAGCGGAAAATGATGATTTTTTTTAAAAAAAAATTTCTTACAAAGTCTCATATTCCACTAACTTGTGACGAAAAATAAAAACTTGCATGAACTCACTATGCCCATCACGAAATACCTTGGGGTGTCTTCTTTCCAAAATGGGGTCACTTGTGGGGTATTTATACTGCCCTGGCATTCTAGGGGCCCTAATGTGTGGTAAGTAGTTTGAAATCAAAATCTGTAAAAAATGGCCGGTGAAATCCGAAAGGTGCTCTTTGGAATGTGGGCCCCTTTGACCACCTAGGCTGCAAAAAAGTGTCACACATGTGGTCAAATGCCAACTTTGTATAAAAAAATGGGAAAAGTTGTCTTTTGCCAAGATATTTCTCTCACCCAGCATGGGTATATGTAAAATGACACCCCAAAACACATTGCCCAACTTCTCCTGAGTACGGAGATACCACATGTGTGACACTTTTTTGCAGCCTAGGTGGGCAAAGGGGCCCACATTCCAAAGAGCACCTTTCGGATTTCACCGGCCATTTTTCACAGATTTTGATTTCAAACTACTTACCACACATTAGGGCCCCTAGAATGCCAGGGCAGTATAACTTCCCCACAAGTGACCCCATTTTGAAAAGAAGACACCCTAAGGTATTCGCTGATGGGCATAGTGAGTTCATAGAAGTTTTTATTTTTTGTCACAAGTTAGAGGAATATGAGACTTTGTAAGAAAAAAATAAAACAATATCATCATTTTCCGCTAACTTGTGACAAAAAATAAAAAGTTCTATTTACTCACTATGCCCATCAGCGAATACCTTAGGGTGTCTACTTTCCGAAATGGGGTCATTTGTGGGATTTCTCTACTGTCTGGGCATTGTAGAACCTCAGGAAACATGACAGGTGCTCAGAAAGTCAGAGCTGCTTCAAAAAGCGGAAATTCACATTTTTGTACCATAGTTTGTAAACACTATAACTTTTACCCAAACCATTTATTTTTTTTACCCAAACATTTTTTTTTTATCAAAGACATGTAGAACAATAAATTTAGAGAAAAATTTATATATGGATGTCTTTTTTTTTGGAAAATTTTACAACTGAAAGTGAAAAATGTCATTTTTTTGCAAAAAAATCGTTAAATTTCGATTAATAACAAAAAAAGTAAAAATGTCAGCAGCAATGAAATACCACCAAATGAAAGCACTATTAGTGAGAAGAAAAGGAGGTAAAATTCATTTGGGTGGTAAGTTGCATGACCGAGCAATAAACGGTGAAAGTAGTGTAGTGCAGAAGTGTAAAAAGTGGCCTGGTCATTAAGGGTGTTTAAGGTAGGGGAGCTGAGGTGGTTAAACGAGGGCTGTAAAAAGTCTCTCCAGGAGCCATAATAGGTCTCCGGCTGCGTCCTCGGTGGCGGCAGGTGGGTCTCTCCGGTCCCGGAGAGTAGGCCGGTGGAGCGTCCTCTTGCTCTACACCAGTAAAGTCCATTTGTAATCCAATAGGTGCCGACATAATATCAGAGCAGTCCTCAGTCTTCAACATGCTCGATCCTTCTCTGGAGAGCGACAGGGCGGCCCCAATAATTGTAGTCAGATCCTCCCATTGCTCTGGGAGGCCGCCCCCCAGGTACTCCAGTATAGGAGAGGCGGAGTCCATCATAGCAGACATGCTAATTTGTAGACAGGGCGGTGGCGTGGACATACAGCCTTTCCCGCACTTTCAGCAGAAGGCGCCAATTTTTCCCGCCAGCAAAGTATGAAGATGACGCAGCAGTTAAATCCTAGCAAGTTAAGAGGCCATCTTTAAGCAAAACGTTGTCTATTCACTGACAGCAAGCGGTGGCTTACACAAATGGCAAACAGTCCATACACAATAATCCTCACACCGCAAATTATTACAGTTTTCTTTGGTCCAGCAATTTTTCAATAAAGCAATAGGGCTTAGTCACTTTTTAGGTGGATAATGGCACACAGTTTTGTAATCCAACAATGGCGCGGATATGATCGTATCCTGTTCGTGACGCCAATTTATGCAGCACGCCAGACCTGCAGGGTATTGCGACAGTGAGGTCACGGTTATGGGCAATCGAGGGTTACTCACTTTTTGGAGGACCCTGGGCAGGCATGCGACAGTGACGGAGAGGTAGACACAAGTTCCTCTGGGGTACACTCTGGATGTAGGGACCAGACCTGATGGTGTGTGAGATTCCCTGGATGTTGCAGGTATTTTGAGTGCCTGAGGCAAGGTCCCTTTAAGGATCGTGACGCCAGTGCCTGTAACGGTGGCACACCGGTTTTCTAGTAGCAGTAATTAAGGTACACAGGTGGTATAGTGAACCAAACGTTGCTTTACTTTGGAAAACAGTCCAACTTTGTACAGACAGTTTACAGTTGATAATGATGCAGTCCCTTATATCACAAATGCCACAGCAGGTTTACTTCTCAATATAGCAGGTATAAATCTTGCAAGATACTTGGAGGGTAAACAGTTAATGCTTAGCAGACCTATGCTGCACTATCCCCTTCAGCTATTCTAGCTGGCTGGATCCCAAGGCCCGGATGCCTAAATGCTGGCTTTAATCCTTGGTATATAAATCTTCCTCCAGTATTGACCCTTGCTTTATATTAAAGTACCTCTGCCCATCAGCTTACTTCTCTGAGCTGGTTGTACTGTTCCTGTGCTGGGTCTGAAGGTGGCTGCAGGTTGCTCCCAGGAGGTACATCTCTTCTCTTGGGGTAATCTTCTGAGCTAACTGAGGCTCACTTTATCTACAGGCAGGCTAGAGTTTTTCACTAGCCTCCTCGTAGTAGCTAGCAGCCAGGACTATCAAGCTGCATGTCAGGAGGAGGCCCTCAGCATATCTCTGGCTGGTGTCTTCTCACTTCTGTCTCCACAGACTCCTGACTATGACCTAACTCCTCCCTGTCTGGGCCTGAACATTTATACTAGGGGCTCCCTATCTCCCTCTAGTGTCTAGGATGCCTAACTACACCCTCATAGGCCTGCTATGCATGACACAGGGGAAACATTGCATTCAAAAGCACATAGAAAATACATTAAAGTACATAGTTAAATATAATGTCACTGTCCCTTAGGAGTAGGAGTAACACGTGAACCAATTGACCCTTGTGTAGTGCCCACGCCTACCTAGTGGGACACTACAGGGTGACACGAAGCCTGATTCTCTGCTATAACATGAAGCCTGAATATTTGCTATAGGACCTCTCTCCTCTGTCTGGGTGCGGGGGCCTAAAAATATCTGACAGTGGCCTGTTCCAGTGGTGGGTGACATGAAGACTGATTCTCTGCTATGGGACCTCTCTCCTCTGTCTGGGTGCCAGGGCCTAAAAATATCTGACAGTGGCCTGTTCCAGTGTTAGGTGACATGAAGCATGATTCTCTTCTATGACATGAAGCCTGAATCTCTGCTATGGGACCTTTCTCCTCTGCCTGGGTGACGGGGCCTAAAAATATCTGACAAAGGCCTGTTCCAGTGGTGGGTGACATGAAGCCTGATTCTCTGCTATGACATGAAGCATGATTCTCTGTTATGGGACCTCTCTCCTCTGTCTGGGTGCCGGGGCCTAAAAATATCTGACAGTGGCCTGTTCCAGTGTTGGGTGACATGAATCATGATTCTCTGCTATGACATGAAGCCTGAATCTCTGCTATGGGACCTTTCTCCTCTGTCTGGGTGCCGGGGCCTAAAAATATCTGACAATGGCCTGTTCCAGTGGTGGGTGACATGAAGCCTGATTCTCTGCTATGACATGAAGCATGATTCTCTGCTATGGGACCTCTCTCCTCTGTCTGGGTGCCGGGGCCTAAAAATATCTGACAGTGGCCTGTTCCAGTGTTGGGTGACATGAAGCCTGATTCTCTGCTATGACATGAAGCCTGAATCTCTGCTATGGGACCTTTCTCCTCTGTCTGGGTGCCGGGGCCTAAAAATATCTGACAGTGGCCTGTTCCAGTGGTGGGTGACATGAAGCCTGATTCTCTGCTATGGGACCTCTCTCCAATTGATATTGCAGCCCTCTAGCCCTTTCCTGGGCTATTTTACAGCCTTTTTAGTGCCGAAAAGTTCGGGTCCCGGCCGAACTTCTCGAACCCGAACATCCAGGTGTTCGCTCAACTCTACTTAACAACAGAGGAATAATTTAAAATGAACTTTCTGTAATAATTGGCAAAACCCAAAAACCGCATCAGCGCCTTCTGATTCTCGGGAAGCTCCCAATCAAGCACAGCGCGGACCTTCTCAGGATCCATGCAAAAACCAGAAGCGGAGAGAAGAAAACCAAGAAATTGAATCTCCGGAACCGCAAACACACATTTTTCCAGTTTAGTGTACAATTTATTCTCCCGCAGAATGAGCAAGACCTGACGTAGGTGGTCCCTATGAGTTTTGAAATCAGGAGAAAAAAATCAAAATATCATCTAGATACACCAGTACAAATTTCCCCATTAAATGATAAAAAATGCTATTCACAAAATGTTGGAAGACGTCCGGAGCATTCATCAAACCAAATGGCATAACCAAATTCTCGAAATGACCCTCAGGGGTATTGAAGGCCGTCTCCCATTAGTCCCCTTCCCTGACACTGACTAGGTTGTATGCCCCTCTAAAATCCAACTTAGAAAAAACTTTAGCCCCAGCAATGTGGTTAAACAGGTTCAGGATCAGAGGAAGCGGATATGGGTCACGAATTGTGATACAGTTCAGCTCCCTGAAATCCAGACAAGGTCTTTAAAGAACCATCTTTTTTCTTAACAAAAAAAAAAAACAGCGGCAACAGGTGACTTCGAGGGTCGGATGTGTCCCTTTCTCAGGCTCTCAGAGCTAGAGGGAGCATAGCGACTCTTTCAGGTTGGGAGAGATTGTATAAACGAGATTTTGGCAGCTTGGCGACTGGGATGAGATTAATAGGGCAATCGTACTCCCGGTGAGGGTGCAGCTCCTGGACACCACTCTCGGAAAACACATCCGAAAATTCTGAGAGAAAAGATGGTACAGTCTTGGTAGAAACCTCTGAAAGAGACGCGGTGAGGCAATTCTCTCTGCAAAAGTCACTCCAACCATTTATTTTCCTTGCTTGCCAATCAATGGTGGGGTTATGTTTAGTGAGCCAGGGTAACCCCAACACTAGAGGAGTAGGTAAACCGCTTAGGACGAAACACGACATATCCTCAACATGAGCGTCACCCACAGTTAAACGGATATTGTGAACTATGCCCTTTAACGATTTTTGAGAAAGTGGAGCGGAATCGATAGCAAAAACAGGTATATCCTTTTCCAAAGTGCATACCTGGAAACCATGTGTTATAGCAAATTCATTATCAATGAGATTGACAGCTGCTCCACTATCTACAAAAATCTCACAAACAATGTTCTTGCTATCTAGCGCCACCCTGGCAGGTAGGACAAAACGGGAACTACAAGCAAACGGCAAACCTTCAATTTCCGCATCAACCTTGCCAATAGTAGCAAATGAAAAATCACAGAATGAACATAACCCCGTTCGAGGGAATATAGTAGAATATGGTCAATTGCAAAGAACTTCACAGAAATACCATTAATTCTAAGACATAACTTTTAATAAATCATTGTTAAAAAGCCATTGGACCCTTCTGATACAAAAATTAATAATAAATGCCAAAATAAATCAAAATAAAAAACCTAAGTGTGGAAAGAATATATTCCACTAGCCTATGTTTGCAGGATAGGCAGCCAAGTATTTATTTAATAGGCTATTGGGGCAGTATCCCTAGTTCTAACCCTATTATTATTGCCCTGCCTGCAAACGGAATAGCCGCCCCGATAGGGGCGATCCCGTGTCTCGTACCTCCTATTGATCCCTAGAGGGCCCTAATGCGAGTATTGGATACAGCAATATAATGCTGTCCCTAATTAGAGACCTAGGCTAATATAAATATAAAAAAAATAAAAAACAAGATGCATAAATAGCCCCCCAGTGAGGTGGCAAAGAACCACCCATTTACATACAGTGCAAGAAAATTAATAGTAAGTGATATAATAAATATACAAGTCATGTGTCCCATTGACACTCCTGACCGTCCCGTCCCGAACCGTTTCGCCTCGATGGTTTCAAGCTTCTCAGGGGACAAAAACATTAATAAAACATAGCAGAGTGTCCTACACCAAAGAAATAACACCGGAGTATAGAGAGACCACGATAATATTTCTCTCATCAATTAGTGGTTACTGATATCTAGAACCACTATTAAATATTTAATGCAAAGCTATATAGCTACATAGATCAGGTTCAAGGACTAGTCAAAGATAATAGTCAAATCATCAAGGACTATAGTCAGATAATTATTCATACGGACCACTGTTAGCGGCACTATATAGGTGGAACTATAGTGCATCAGGATAAGCATTATATTATAATCACTTATTTCTATCTTATTTTATATTATTTCATTTTATTTTTTATTTTTGATATTTTATATAGCTAGTATATTTCAATCAGTCTAATCTATATCCTCTATAGACCAAGATATAGAGATGTGTATCCTGGATGATAACTACCTCCTATAGTGTCAATACAGATGATATATGATTGTATTGTAGCATATAGCATGGATGGCATATACAATAAAATAATTAAGCATGTTGGTCTCTTTGATAAGAGGACAGGCTGGTATTGCCAGCTGTACTTGCGTAACCATCAGGTGTATGCAGCGGCATCCCGTGTGGCTCAATCCAATATGCCTCCACTGATTAAGGAGATGTAGCGTTCTCCAGATGCAGACATGTGCTGTCCCGGCGTACCCACGGTCAGGATAGAAAAAAGGCAGCAAACTAAGCTTACCATCTGCGCTATTTAAGCCCAACCTCCGGGTATGACGTGGGTCAGCATATGATTCCCCTGGCGATCACATGATCGCATTGACGTTTAGGGTCATGTGCTTTATTGCGGTCACATGACTAATTCAATTCGATAGTGGCGTCCCTGGATACCAAACTCTGCTATGTGCGCTCAGCTCGGACTCGCCGGCCGCTCATATCGGGTCCCGTGTCTGACTCCGATCACATGACCCACTGCCTCCACATAGCGCACAGATATTGTTGCATTTAGATACAGTTTAGTGTTGTATAAATCGACACATAGAGGGGTAACATTTGATAGTTTGAGTGAATGTTTTAGATGACAAGTCCATCACTATATTGTATCTATTAGATTGGCCTATTTAATATACCAGGATAGAAACGCCGCTAGATATTACCCTTTCAGATCTATATATTTATTTTGAAGATAGGCCTATCAGATGTTTGGTTATATTGAATTGACTACGACAGGGGGTACATTTTGTTATTATTCTGCATAATATACTAACCGTGGTCAATTATTATTGGTGACTAGTCCATATAACATTACATGGAACCTGATCAGGTCCAAAGTGATTGGCTAACAAGAGATGGGGATAGGTATAGAGGGAGTTATCCCTGTATTGTTTTATAGCCATGATGCCACTGATATATTAATCCCCAGCTCATTAAAGGATGTAGGATACCTCTCTATAGAAAACACGCAAAGTCAATGTGTTCATTGAGTTTAGCCGGTATAGCAGTATTAAGCATAAAGATCCATCTGGACTCTTTCTGTCTTAGGAACTTATCTAAATCCACCCTTCTAATTGTGGGTTTGAGTACTTCAATTGTTGAAAATCGGACAACCTCTACAGCCCCAGCATGATTCGCCCACACATGACGAGAAATGGGTTTGTCACGTCTATTGCGGATGTCTCCAATATGTTCTAAAATTCTTATCTTAAACATCCTCTTTGTCTTAGAAGAAAAAAATGGATTGCGCTGCAGGAGAGTATGCTAGAAATAATCAAAGTCACAAAGTTATTTGTATTTTCTTCCTATGTAAATCTTCGGTCAAATGGATTCATCCATGTACATCAAACACAAACTGGAATGTAGAATTCTGAAATAAAATAGAAACCGCACAATGGTGTAGTAACTTCTAAAAGAGTGCAACCTAGATACAGGTTATCCTCACAAAACTCAGATGGTAATAAGCGTAGAGGACCGGCTCAGCGCTGTCATGGACCCAGGAGCTGCACACCTCAGATGCGGTTCACCAGACCAGACGGACGGACAAAATCTTTAGCCGTTTCCACAAGCACAAGCCGGATCTCCAAGTGAGAACCACTTAGGCAGGATGTCAAACTTTACACTCCTCAAAGTCTCGGAAGAAAGATATCAACCAATGGTGAAGTACATACCACAATGTTGAATAAAAAGGATTTATTATACTCACAAAGAACGCAAGTTTTGGAGCAAATTTAAAACAAGTACAAAGTGCCCGACCCGGGTTTCGCCATGATGCTTCGTCTGGGGCGTATGTTCCTAATTGCATGCAGCTGAATAAAAAGGATCCAAAGGATCCAAAGAACCTCCCTTATTGGGCGTCATGGAACTTAACAAATGCAAATTACTTCTAAAATGTATGAATGCACACACATCAATGCTGCCTCCCCCCGCACACAGACGGGTAGGAAACATAAAAAGTTATAAATAAAATAAATAGACAAAAACTAATACAATCATCTCGGGACCTACACCTTTCTATCATAAAAGCGCAAACCTATTATAAATACATCCTAGATTTAAACTATGCAAGCATTCACATCACATTCTATGTTAAGACCCTGGGGTTGAATGGTGTTTAAAAGAAACATCCATTCCACCTCCCTTTTATTTAGTATTGAAATAAAATCCCCCCCCCCCGTATAGGGGTACGGACCAGCTCAATACCAGTAAAAAGAAGCCCTCTGGGATTTTTTTGATGGTGAATTTTAAAATGAAGGGAGACACTATGGGTCTCCAGACCTTTTTTAATATTTCGAATATGTTCTTGCACTCGGGTCTTTAAACTACGTGTGGTTCTACCCACATATTGGAGGCCACAAGGGCACTCCAACAGATATATGACACACACATTGTTGCATGACAGATTACCTTTTATTTTAAAACTACTACCTGTTCTTTTATTAAATACTACGGAGTCAACACAAATTTTTAGATATTTAGAGATGCGGTTTTTGCAAGGTATGCAAAAACTGCACCATGTGAATTTACTCCTATGCGCAATCGGATGTTTTTTATTGGTAGCAAAGCTAGCACTATGTACTAACTTATTTGTAAGATTGCTAGCTCTTTTTTAAAAACTAAAAAGGGTTTTTCTGGAAGATCCTTATACAAAACCGGATCATTTTGAAGTATGTGCCAATTTTTGTTAATCATCTGTTTAGTAAAACCCGCTTGGTTGGTGTATTGTGTTATGAACATATATCTAGAATCTTTCTTTTTTTCTTCACTTTTTTTATCCTCACTTATTTTGTCAACTGTAATTGGGGTAATGTGCCGCTTGTCTTCTATTGCTTTTATACAGTGATCCAAGAGATCTTCTTGGTATCCTTTTTCAAGGAATCTAGTTTTAATCATCCTTCCCTGTTCCTTATAATCTTCCAATTTGGTGCAATTCTTCGATATCCGTTGGAACTGACTTTTGGGGATATTCCTGAGCCAAGAAGGATGGTGGCAGCTATTTAATTCTATGTAGGTGTTGACATCCACAGTTTTAAAAAAAGTTTTGGTTTTGAGTAGGGATGAGCGAACCCGAACTGTATAGTTCGGGTTCGTACCGAATTTTGGGGTGTCCGTGACACGGACCCGAACCCGAACATTTTCGTAAAAGTCCGGGTTCGGGTTCGGTGTTCGGCGCTTTCTTGGCGCTTTTTGAAAGGCTGCAAAGCAGCCAATCAACAAGCGTCATACTACTTGCCCCAAGAGGCCATCACAGCCTTGCCTACTATTGGCATGGCTGTGATTGGCCAGTGCAGCATGTGACCCAGCCTCTATATAAGCTTGGGTCACGTAGCGCTGCACGTCACTCTGCTGATTCAAGCATAGGGAGAGGTTGCAGCTGCGACGTTAGGGCGAGATTAGGCAGATTAACTCCTCCAAAAGACTTCATTCTGTGATCGATCTGCAGCTGTGGATCATTGAAGTGCTAATATCGACTTGCTCACTTTTTTGAGGCTGCCTAAAGCGTTTTTAGATCACTTTTTTCTGGGGTGATCGGCGGCCATTTTGTGGCTTGTGGTGCGCCAGCACAAGCTATCACCAAGTGTATTTAACCACCTCCCGACCGCCTAATGCACGGATGCGTCCGGAAGGTGGTTGATTCATTCCTCCTGGACGCATCCGTGCGTCATCTCGCGAGACGTGAGATTTCCTGTGAACGCGCGCACACAGGCGCGCGCGCTCACAGGAACGGAAGGTAAGAGAGTGGATCTCCAGCCTGCCAGCGGCGATCGTTCGCTGGCAGGCTGGAGATGTGATTTTTTTAACCCCTAACAGGTATATTAGACGCTGTTATGATAACAGCGTCTAATATACCTGCTACTTGGTCCTCTGGTGGTCCCCTTTGTTTGGATCGACCACCAGAGGACACAGGTAGCTCAGTAAAGTAGCACCAACCACCACTACACTACACCCCCCCGTCACTTATTAACCCCTTATTCACCCCTGATCACCCCTGATCACCCCAGATCACCCTATATAGACTCCCTGATCACCCCCCTGTCATTGATCACCCCCCTGTCATTGATAACCCCCTGTAAGGCTCCATTCAGAGGTCCGTATGAATTTTACGGATCCACTGATAGATAGTTCGGATCCGCAAAACACATACGGACGTCTGAATGGAGCCTTATAGGGGAGTGATCAATGACGGAGGTGATCACCCCATATAGACTCCCTGATCACCCCCCTGTCATTGATAACCCCCTGTAAGGCTCCATTCAGAGGTCCGTATGAATTTTACGGATAAACTGATAGATGGATCGGATCCGCAAAACACTTACGGACGTCTGAATGGAGCCTTACAGGGGAGTGATCAATGACTGTGGTGATCACCCCATATAGACTCCCTGATCACCCCCCTGTCATTGATCACCCCCCTGTCATTGATCACCCCCCTGTAAGGCTGCATTCAGACGTCCGTATGAATTTTACGGATCCACTGATAGATGGATCGGATCCGCAAAACACATACGGACGTCTGAATGGAGCCTTACAGAGGAGTGATCAATGACGGAGGTGATCACCCCATATAGACTCCCTGATCACCCCCCTGTCATTGATCACCCCCCTGTTAGGCTGCATTCAGATGTCCGTATGATTTTTACGGATCCACTGATACATGGATCGGATCCGCAAAACACATACGGACATCTGAATGGAGCCTTACAGGGGGGTGATCACCCCATATAGACTTCCTGATCACCCCCCTGTCATTGATCACCCCCCTGTCATTGATCACCCCCCTGTCAGGCTGCATTCAGATGTCCGTATGATTTTTACGGATCCACTGATAGATGGATCGGATCCGCAAAACACATAAGGACATCTGAATGGAGCCTTATATGGGGGTGATCAATGACAGGGGGTGATCACCCCATATAGACTCCCTGATCACCCCCCTGTCATTGATCACCCCCCCTGTCATTGATCACCCCCCCTGTCAGGCTGCATTCAGATGTCCGTATGATTTTTACGGATCCACTGATACATGGATCGGATCCGCAAAACACGGACATCTGAATGGAGCCTTATAGGGGGGTGATCAATGACAGGGGGGTGATCAATGACAGGGGGGTGATCACCCCATATAGACTCCCTGATCACCCCCTGTCATTGATCACCCCCCTGTCATTGATCACCCTCCTGTCATTGATCACCCCCCTGTCATTGATCACCCCCCTGTAAGGCTCCATTCAGACATTTTTTTCGCCCAAGTTAGCGGAAATTTTTTTTTTTTTTCTTACAAAGTCTCATATTCCACTAACTTGTGTCAAAAAATAAAATCTCACATGAACTCACCATACCCCTCACGGAATCCAAATGCGTAAAAATTTTTAGACATTTATATTCCAGACTTCTTCTCACGCTTTAGGGCCCCTAGAATGCCAGGGCAGTATAAATACCCCACATGTGACCCCATTTCGGAAAGAAGACACCCCAAGGTATTCCGTGAGGGGCATATTGAGTCCATGAAAGATTGAAATTTTTGTCCCAAGTTAGCGGAAAGGGAGACTTTGTGAGAAAAAAATAAAAAATATCAATTTCCGCTAACTTGTGCCAAAAAAATAAAAATTCTATGAACTCGCCATGCCCCTCATTGAATACCTTGGGGTGTCTTCTTTCCAAAATGGGGTCACATGTGGGGTATTTATACTGCCCTAGCATTTTAGGGGCCCCAAAGCGTGAGAAGAAGTCTGGGATCCAAATGTCTAAAAATGCCCTCATAAAAGGAATTTGGGCACCTTTGCGCATCTAGGCTGCAAAAAAGTGTCACACATGTGGTATCGCTGTACTCAGGAGAAGTTGGGGAATGTGTTTTGGAGTGTCATTTTACATATACCCATGCTGGGTGAGAGAAATATCTTGGTCAAATGCCAACTTTGTATAAAAAAATGGGAAAAGTTGTCTTTTGCCAAGATATTTCTCTCACCCAGCATGGGTATATGTAAAATGACACCCCAAAACACATTCCCCAAATTCTCCTGAATACGGAGATACCACATGTGTGACACTTTTTTGCAGCCTAGGTGGGCAAAGGGGCCCATATTCCAAAGAGCACCTTTAGGATTTCACAGGTCATTTACCTACTTACCACACATTAGGGCCCCTGGAAAATGCCAGGGCAGTATAACTACCCCACAAGTGACCCCATTTTGGAAAGAAGACACCCCAAGGTATTCCGTGAGGGGCATGGCGAGTTCCTAGAATTTTTTATTTTTTGTCACAAGATAGTGGAAAATGATGATTTTTTTTTTTCTTACAAAGTCTCATATTCCACTAACTTGTGACAAAAAATAAAAACTTCCATGAACTCACTATGCCCATCAGCGAATACCTTGGGGTGTCTTCTTTCCAAAATGGGGTCACTTGTGGGGTAGTTATACTGCCCTGGCATTCTAGGGGCCCAAATGTGTGGTAAGGAGTTTGAAATCAAATTCTGTAAAAAATGGCCGGTGAAATCCGAAAGGTGCTCTTTGGAATGTGGGCCCCTTTGCCCACCTAGGCTGCAAAAAAGTGCCACAAGTGTGGTATCGCCGTATTCAGGAGAAGTTGGGCAATGTGTTTTGGGGTGTCATTTTACATATACCCATGCTGGGTGAGAGAAATATCTTGGCAAAATACAACTTTGTAAAAAAAAATGGGAAAAGTTGTCTTTTGCCAAGATATTTATCTCACCCAGCATGGGTATATGTAAAATGACACCCCAAAACACATTCCCCAACTTCTCCTGAATACGGAGATACCACATGTGTGACACTTTTTTGCAGCCTAGGTGGGCAAAGGGGCCCACATTCCAAAGAGCACCTTTCGGATTTCACCAGCCATTTTTTACAGAATTTGATTTCAAACTCCTTACCACACATTTGGGCCCCTAGAATGCCAGGGCAGTATAACTACCCCACAAGTGACCCCATTTTGGAAAGAAGACACCCCAAGGTATTCGCTGATGGGCATAGTGAGTTCATGGAAGTTTTTATTTTTTGTCACAAGTTAGTGGAATATGAGACTTTGTAAGAAAAAAATAAATAAATAAATCATCATTTTCCGCTAACTTGTGACAAAAAATAAAAAGTTATATGAACTCACTATGCCCATCAGCGAATACCTTAGGGTGTCTACTTTCCAAAATGGGGTCATTTGTGGGGTGTTTGTACTGTCTGGCCATTGTAGATCCTCAGGAAACATGACAGGTGCTCAGAAAGTCAGAGCTGCTTCAAAAAGCGGAAATTCACATTTTTGTACCATAGTTTGTAAACGCTATAACTTTTACCCAAACCATTTTTTTTTACCCAAACATTTTTTTTTATCAAAGACATTTAGAACAATAAATTTAGAGCAAAATTTATATATGGATCTCGTTTTTTTTTGCAAAATTTTACAACTGAAAGGGAAAAATGTCATTTTTTTGCAAAAAAATCGTTAAATTTCGATTAATAACAAAAAAAGTAAAAATGTCAGCAGCAATGAAATACCACCAAATGAAAGCTCTATTAGTGAGAAGAAAAGGAGGTAAAATTCATTTGGGTGGTAAGTTGCATGACCGAGCAATAAACGGTGAAAATAGTGTAGGTCAGAAGTGTAAAAAGTGGCCTGGTCTTTCAGGGTGTTTAAGCTATGGGGACTGAGGTGGTTAACCATCAATAGTGTAGTTATTTTGTGCTATATCCTACATCAGCTGCAGGCTGAGCCTGTGTCACCGAAGTGCATTTAACCATCAACAGTCTGGTTATTTTTTGGCCATATACTACATCTGGTGCAGGCTGAACCTGTGTCACCCAAGTGCATTTAACCATCAATAGTGTGGTTATTTTTTGGCCATATACTACATCAGGGGCAAGTTGAGCCTGTCACCCAGCGCCTAAAAAATAGACCTGACATTTCTATTCAACCAAATTTGTACTGTTTTAGCTGGTCAAGTTATTTGTAGTGACCGTAAAAGCACACTTTTTGTTCTGGGTTGAAAAACTATTCCCAAATTTGCCATTCTCAAAATAACTAGTTTCTTCTATATGAGGCCTACTTGAAATCTATCCCAAAAAGGATATCTTACATTGAAGGTGCTGATAGTGTCATTCAGAAAAACCTAAGACACACGCTACCGTGCAGATAGAAGTCTAATTCTGTGATTAAACCTATACCTGTCACACAGCGCAAAAAAAAAACAGGCCTCACATTTCTATTCAACCAAATCTGTACTGTTTTAGCTGGTCAAGTTATTTGTAGTGACCGTAAAAGCACATTTTTTGTTCTGGGTTGAAAAACTATTCCCAAATTTGCCATTCTCAAAATAACTAGTTTCTTCTATATGAGGCCTACTTGAAATCTATCCCAAAAAGGATATCTTACATTGAAGGTGCTGATAGTGTCATTCAGAAAAACCTAAGACACACGCTACTGTGCAGATAGAAGTCTAATTCTGTGATTAAACCTATACCTGTCACACAGCGCAAAAAAAAAACAGGCCTCACATTTCTATTCAACCAAATCTGTACTGTTTTAGCTGGTCAAGTTATTTGTAGTGACCGTAAAAGCACACTTTTTGTTCTGGGTTGAAAAACTATTCCCAAATTTGCCATTCTCAAAATAACTAGTTTCTGCTATATGAGGCCTACTTGAAATCTATCCCAAAAAGGATATCTTACATTGAAGGTGCTGATAGTGTCATTCAGAAAAACCTAAGACACACGCTACCGTGCAGATAAAAGTCTAATTCTGTGATTAAACCTATACCTGTCACACAGCGCAAAAAAAAAACAGGCCTCACATTTCTATTCAACCAAATCTGTACTGTTTTAGCTGGTCAAGTTATTTGTAGTGACCGTAAAAGCACACTTTTTGTTCTGGGTTGAAAAACTATTCCCAAATTTGCCATTCTCAAAATAACTAGTTTCTGCTATATGAGGCCTACTTGAAATCTATCCCAAAAAGGATATCTTACATTGAAGGTGCTGACAGTGTCATTCAGAAAAACCTAAGACACACGCTACTGTCACGAGGGTATCGAGAACCACGCCTGACTCCGTTATACCCGGGGTCAGGAAGTCGCAGCGGTTGGCTGCACGCTCTATTTAAGATAGGGCTGTTTTCCTTATGGTAGCTTTCTGGGTTTGCTTTGCAAACCCTTTTGGCTCACTCAGGGATCCGTAGCTCCTTCTCCTCAGCTGTTCCTTGTCCAGCACTCCCAGACCTCCTTATATTCCTCTCTCACACTTCTCTGGTTGCCAGAGATAGAGCTTCCTGCCTGGACATCTATTCTGACTTTCTGGAGCTGTGTTGCTGCGTTCGCTGGTAGTTGGTCCAGAACGCTACCCTCCGGATCCCTGTTGGACCTTTTTGGTCTATTGTGGTCGCCCACCTGGGTGTATGTGTTTGTCTGTTTTGTCTGTCCTCTCCCTGGTGTTTCCATCTTAGTGATAGTGGTGCGGACTAGCGATCCCACCGGCCTGTTCACTATCTAGGGCTCATATTAGGGAAAGCCAGGGTTTAGGCACGTGATCGCCGCACGGGTGAGGAACCCGTCTAGGGACGTCAGGGCAGTCAGGTGCCAGCCGCAAGGTGAGTTAGGGGTCACCACCTTTCCCTCTCCCTTGGGCAGGGCTTTCCTTGTTTTCCTCCCTGTGCGTGTCGTCGGTCATTACATTATCTCTGGCCCTTATTTTGTGTAGGTAAAAAAAAATTTTTTTTTTTTTTACCTACTTAGAATCCAGTATGGATCAAATTGCTGCTCTGTCCAAACAATTTCATGGCCTGTCTTTGGAGGTGGTAGGATTGAAGGCGTCGGTCCTCCAGCAACAGCAGCAATTGCAACTGACTGCAAGCCCAGCGGTTGCTACTGGTAACCAGGTTGTTGCGGAACCCAAGGTCCCTCTCCCTGACAGATTTTCTGGGGGAAGGGACAAGTTTTTGACATTCCGTGAGGCCTGTAAATTATACTTTAAACTGCGCCCTTACTCCTCTGGTAATGAAGATCAGCGGGTGGGGGTTGTTATTTCCCTGCTGCAGGGGGATCCGCAGTCCTGGGCGTTCTCTTTACCTACTGATTCCCAGGCTCTTCGGTCAGTGGATGAGTTTTTCGGAGCCTTGGGTCTCATATATGACGACCCTGACCGAGTCGCACTGGCTGAATCAAGATTACGGAGACTCTTACAAGGAGAGCGGCCGGTAGAGGAGTATTCTGAATTCCGTAGGTGGGCTACGGATACGCAATGGAACGACCCGGCTATCAGGAGTCAGTTCTGCTCTGGGTTATCCGAAAGGGTTAAGGATTCGCTTGCATTATATGAGACCCCCTTTTCCCTTGATGCGGTTATGTCCCTTTCTATCCGAATAGATAGACGCCTTAGGGACAGGTTGAAAAAACCCGAGCAATTGGTAACCCCTCCCAAGCAGCAGTTAGTCTGTACGGACTTAGACGAGCCTATGCAGCTAGGAGGAACTACTCGTCAGGTCCGTCCTCCTGAGGCTCGCCGTAGGCGTGGGTTTTTTTTTTTTGTGGGGAGAGGGGTCATTTCATTAATGTCTGTCCTTCTTTCCTCAGAAACAAAAGACCGTCGGAAAAACTACTAACCCCAGGCTGTGTGGAGGATGTCAGCCGGGGGTATACGTTTCCTCCATACGTACATCGCAATTTGTGTTGCCAGCGGTTATTATTTTTGGTGATAAGACGGAGACTATTTCTTTCTTTCTAGACAGTGGAGCAGGGGTTAATTTGATAGATGCCCATTTTGCCCGCACTTTGGGTTTGTCTCTCTGTACTTTACAGAGACCCATTCCCATATTCGCTATTGATTCTGCTCCCCTGTCTCAGAGAAACCTCACCCACATTGTTCATAATTTACACCTTCGGGTAGGGGACCACCATAACGAGATGCTTTCAGGTTATGTTCTGGAGGGGCTTCCCACTCCGGTAGTGCTGGGTCTTCCCTGGTTGGTAGCGCACAATCCAGTGGTGGATTGGCAGGCCAGAGAGATATTGGAGTGGAGTGAGCAGTGCAGAGAAAATTGCTTAAATAGCAATTGCTTAGTCGCCTCCATAACTACCCTACCTACATTTATTTCGGATTTTGAGGATGTTTTTTCTGAAAAGGGTTGTCAGAAGTTACCACCTCATCGTCCTTATGATTGCCCGGTTAACCTTATTCCCGGCGCAAAATTACCCAAGACCAGGTTATATAATCTTTCGGGTCCAGAGAGACAAGCCATGAAAGATTATATCTCCGAGAACTTGGCTAGGGGACACATCAGACCCTCTTCTTCACCCGTGGCTGCAGGGTTTTTCTTCGTTAAAAAGAAAGATGGGGGCCTGCGTCCTTGCTTAGATTTTCGCGAATTAAATCAGATAACCATCCGAGACCCATACCCTCTTCCTCTCATTCCTGACCTGTTTAATCAGATTGCGGGTGCTAGGTGGTTCTCCAAACTTGATCTTAGGGGGGCCTACAATCTGATTCGAATTAAGGAGGGGGATGAGTGGAAGACAGCGTTTAACACCCCTGAGGGGCATTATGAAAATCTAGTTATGCCTTTTGGTCTGACCAATGCTCCTGCCGTCTTTCAACATTTCGTTAATGACATTTTTAGTCATCTAATCCGCAGGTTTGTGGTAATATACCTAGATGATATTTTAATTTATTCGTCTGATCTGAAAACACATGAGGTGCATGTCAGACAAGTACTGCAGGTCCTACGGACGAATGAATTATATGCTAAAATTGAAAAATGTGTCTTCGCCGTTCAGGAAATACAGTTCCTGGGTTATTTTTTATCTGCTTCAGGTGTCCGTATGGATCCTAGGAAGGTCCAGGCAATTTTAGATTGGGATCTTACTGAGAACCTCAAAGCACTACAACGGTTCTTGGGCTTCGCAAATTTCTATAGGAAATTCATTAAAAATTATTCACTTATTGTAAAACCGCTTACTGACATGACTAGGAAGGGGACTGATTTTTCTAAATGGTCTGACGCCGCTAAAGTTGCTTTTTCCTCTCTAAAAGAGAGGTTTGCCTCAGCACCTGTACTAGTCCAACCTGATGTCTCTCAGCCTTTTATTGTTGAAGTCGATGCGTCAGAGGTGGGAGTGGGGGCGGTGCTGTCTCAGGGTCCGTCTCCTGGCAAATGGCGTCCTTGTGCTTTCTTTTCTAAAAAACTATCTGCAGCAGAAAAGAACTACGATATTGGCAATAGGGAACTATTAGCTATTAAACTTGCGTTTGAGGAGTGGCGTCACTTTTTAGAGGGGGCAGTCCACCCCGTCACTGTGATTACGGACCACAAAAATCTTCTGTATCTCGAATCAGCTAAGCGTCTCACCCCTAGACAGGCTAGGTGGTCGCTATTTTTTACCAGGTTTAACTTTGTGATTACCTATCGTCCTGGGGCAAAGAACACCAAGGCTGATGCACTATCTCGTTGTTTCCCTGGAGGGGGTAATGTGAGTGATCCGGTGCCCATTCTTCAAAGAGGAGTGGTTGTTTCTGCGGTACACTCTGTTCTGGAGGGGAAGGTGTTAGAGGCCCAGGGGGACGCCCCGGTCTCTTGCCCCTCAGAGAAATTGTTTGTACCGTTGAACTTACGTTTCGAATTATTAAAGGAACATCATAATTCGGCACTTGCTGGACACCCGGGTAGTAAAGCAACCTTGGAGCTATTGTCTCGTCGTTTTTGGTGGCCAAGGTTGCGTCAGGATGTATTGGATTTTGTGTCTTCTTGTTCTACCTGTGCGCTCGCAAAAGTTTCACATACACGTCCTGCAGGGTCTCTATTACCACTCGTCATTCCCAATAGACCGTGGACACATCTGTCAATGGATTTTATCACTGACTTACCTTTGTCTGCGGGTAAAACAGTTATTTTGGTAGTAGTGGACAGGTTTAGCAAAATGGTACACTTCATTGCGTTACCCGCACTACCTAATGCTAAGACTCTTGCTCAGGTATTCGTCAGTGAAATCGTGAAGCTTCACGGGGTCCCCTCCGATGTTGTTTCGGATCGGGGTACCCAGTTTATTTCTAAATTTTGGAAAGCTTTTTGTTCCCGTTTGGGGGTACACTTGTCCTTTTCCTCAGCTTTCCATCCTCAGTCGAATGGACAGACTGAGCGTACCAACCAAAACCTTAAAACATATCTAAGATGTTTTGTGTCTGAAAACCAAGAGTTGTGGTCATCATATTTACCGTTAGCTGAGTTTGCCATAAATAATCGTCGTCAGGAATCCACTGGCAAGTCACCATTTCTTGGTGCATATGGTTTTCATCCCCAATTCTGTACTTTCAAAGAGGGGGGGTCTTCTGGGGTTCCCGAAGAGGAACGGTTTTCGTCATCTCTTTCATCGGTATGGCAGAAGGTGCAAGCTAACTTGAAAAATATGGGAGGTAAATACAAATGCATGGCTGATAAGAGACGGTCGCCAGGTCCGGACCTAGGAGTGAATGACTATGTGTGGTTGTCTACTAGGAATATTAAATTGAGGTTCCCTCTTGGAAACTGGGTCCTAGGTTTATTGGCCCTTACAAAATTGTAGCCATCATCAACCCCGTGGCTTTTCGTCTGGAGTTACCTCAGACTTTTAAAATTCATAATGTTTTTCATAAGTCGTTACTCAAAAAATATGTTCCACCTCTAGAACCATCACCGCTGCCACCCCCTCCTGTTGTCGTGGATGGTAATCTAGAATATCAGATAACCAAAATTGTTAATTCTCGTCGGGTCCGCCGCTTTCTTCAATATCTGGTGCATTGGAGAGGTTACGGTCCCGAGGAAAGAATGTGGGTTCCTGCGTCTGAGGTAAACGCCGACAGGTTAGTTCGGGTTGGCTGCACGCTCTATTTAAGATAGGGCTGTTTTCCTTATGGTAGCTTTCTGGGTTTGCTTTGCAAACCCTTTTGGCTCACTCAGGGATCCGTAGCTCCTTCTCCTCAGCTGTTCCTTGTCCAGCACTCCCAGACCTCCTTATATTCCTCTCTCACACTTCTCTGGTTGCCAGAGATAGAGCTTCCTGCCTGGACATCTATTCT
The DNA here is from genome assembly GCF_905171765.1 of Bufo bufo. Classification (NCBI taxonomy): domain Eukaryota; kingdom Metazoa; phylum Chordata; class Amphibia; order Anura; family Bufonidae; genus Bufo; species Bufo bufo. Next base: position 54,130,983 of record NC_053393.1, read on the forward strand.
GACCTTCTGGAGCTGTGTTGCTGCGTTTGCTGGTAGTTGGTCCAGAACGCTACCCTCCGGATCCCTGTTGGACCTTTTTGGTCTATTGTGGTCGCCCACCTGGGTGTATGTGTTTGTCTGTTTTGTCTGTCCTCTCCCTGGTGTTTCCCTCTTAGTGATAGTGGTGCGGACTAGCGATCCCACCGGCCTGTTCACTATCTAGGGCTCATATTAGGGAAAGCCAGGGTTTAGGCACGTGATCGCCGCACGGGTGAGGAACCCGTCTAGGGACGTCAGGGCAGTCAGGTGCCAGCCGCAAGGTGAGTTAGGGGTCACCACCTTTCCCTCTCCCTTGGGCAGGGCTTTCCCTGCTTTCCTCCCTGTGCGTGTCGTCGGTCATTACAGCTACCGTGCAGATAGAAGTCTAATTCTGTGATTAAACCTATACCTGTCACACAGCGCAAAAAAAAAAACAGGCCTCACATTTCTATTCAACCAAATCTGTACTGTTTTAGCTGGTCAAGTTATTTGTAGTGACCGTAAAAGCACATTTTTTGTTCTGGGTTGAAAAACTATTCCCAAATTTGCCATTCTCAAAATTGTGGTGAACGGGAACAATGAGGAAAACATCTAATAAGGGACGCGGACGTGGACATGGTCGTGGTGGTGTTAGTGGACCCTCTGGTGCTGGGAGAGGACGTGGCCGTTCTGCCACAGCCACACGTCCTAGTGTACCAACTACCTCAGGTCCCAGTAGCCGCCAGAATTTACAGGGATATTTGGTGGGGCCCAATGCCGTTTTAAGGATGGTAAGGCCTGAGCAGGTACAGGCATTAGTCAATTGGGTGGCCGACAGTGCATCCAGCACGTTCACATTATCTCCCACCCAGTCTTCTGCAGAAAGCGCACAGATGGCGCATGAAAACCAAGCCCATCAGTCTGTCACATCACCCCCATGCATATCAGGGAAACTGTCTGAGCCTCAAGTTATGCAGCAGTCTCTTATGCTGTCTGAAGACTCTGCTGCCAGGGTTTCCCAAGGGCATCCACCTAGCCCTTCCCCAGGGGTAGAAGAGATAGAATGCACTAACGCACAACCACTTATGTTTCCTGATGATGAGGACATGGGAATACCACCTCAGCACGTCTCTGATGATGACGAAACACAGGTGCCAACTGCTGCGTCTTTCTGCAGTGTGCAGACTGAACAGGAGGTCAGGGATCAAGACTGGGTGGAAGACGATGCAGGGGACGATGAGGTCCTAGACCCCACATGGAATGAAGGTCGTGCCACTGACTTTCACAGTTCGGAGGAAGAGGCAGTGGTGAGACCGAGCCAACAGCGTAGCAAAAGAGGGAGCAGTGGGCAAAATCAGAACACCCGCCGCCAAGAGACTCCGCCTGCTACTGACCGCCGCCATCTGGGACCGAGCACCCCAAAGGCAGCTTCAAGGAGTTCATGCTATGACATGAAGACAGATTCTGTGCTGACATAAGGCCAGATTCTCTGTTACGGGACCTCTCTCCTCTGTCTGGGTGCCGGGGCCTAAATATGTGACAGTGGCCTGTTCCAGTGGTGGGTGACGTGAAGCCTGATTCTCTGCTAGGACATGAAGACTGATTCTGCGCTGACATAAGGCCAGATTCTCTGTTACGGGACCTCTCTCCTCTGTCTGCGTGCCGGGGCCTAAATATGTGACAGTGGCCTGTTCCAGTGGTGGGTGACGTGAAGCCTGATTCTCTGCTATGACATGAAGACAGATTCTGTGCTGACATAAGGCCAGATTCTCTGTTACGGGACCTCTCTCCTCTGCCTGGGTGCCTGGGCCTAAATATGTGACAGTGGCCTGTTCCAGTGGTGGGTGACGTGAAGCCTGATTCTCTGCTATGACATGAAGACTGATTCTGCGCTGACATAAGGCCAGATTCTCTGTTACGGGACCTCTCTCCTCTGTCTGGGTGCCGGGGCCTAAATATGTGACAGTGGCCTGTTCCAGTGGTGGGTGACGTGAAGCCTGATTCTCTGCTATGACATGAAGACAGATTCTGTGCTGACATAAGGCCAGATTCTCTGTTACGGGACCTCTCTCCTCTGTCTGGGTGCCTGGGCCTAAATATGTCACAGTGGCCTGTTCCAGTGGTGGGTGACGTGAAGCCTGATTCTCTGCTATGACATGAAGACAGATTCTGTGCTGACATAAGGCCAGATTCTCTGTTACGGGACCTCTCTCCTCTGCCTGGGTGCCGGGGCCTAAATATGTGACAGTGGCCTGTTCCAGTGGTGGGTGACGTGAAGCCTGTTTCTCTGCTATGACATGAAGACTGATTCTGCGCTGACATGAAGCCAGATTCTCTGCTATGGCAATAAGAGACTGATTCTCTGCTGACATGAAGCCAGATTCTTTGCTATGGCATGAAGAGACTGATTCTCTGCTGACGTGAAGCTAGATTCTCTGCTATGGGACCTCTGTCCAATTGATATTGGTTCATTTTTATTTTTTTTATTTTAATTCATTTCCCTATCCACATTTGTTTGCAGGGGATTTACCTACATGTTTCTGCCTTTTGCAGCCCTCTAGCTCTTTCCTGGGCTTTTTTACAGCCTTTTTAGTGCCCAAAAGTTCGGGTCCCCATTGACTTCAATGGGGTTCGGGTTCGGGACGAAGTTTGGGTCGGGTTCGGATCCCGAACCCGAACATTTCCGGGAAGTTCGGCCGAACTTCTCGAACCCGAACATCCAGGTGTTCGCTCAACTCTAGTTTTGAGCCTATTATCCTCAAAAAAGATAACTAAATCCAAAAAATCAACGGAAATGTCGCTGATATGGCTGGTGAACTTGAGATTAAAAAGATTCTTATTAATGTCTATTATAAAGGACTCAAGCCCCTCTTTTTCGCCTGACCAGATTAGGAGACAGCCATCGATGTATCTACGCCAAATTAAAAGGCGTCCCTTTCCAAGATCTTTGTTGAGGATTGTGTCTATTCTCCCTCTTTCCCACATGGTTATAAATAAATTTGCAAGGCTGGGGGCAAAACTGATCACTATGTAAAAAGTAATTGTGGGTGAGGCAGAAAGTTACACACTCCAGAACAAAGTCTTTTTGTGCTGTCCCCATCTGGATGTCATTGTCAAGTGCCTCTCTAACTCCTCTTATACCTAAATCTTGGGGTATGCAGGTATATAGGGAGGAGACATCGACCGTGGCTAGCCATATAGTGCCTTGCAGTAATCCTATCTCTTCAATCAAACTAATGACACTAGCAGAATTTTTCAGATATGATGGGGCCATTATGACATGTTTTTGCAAAAAATAGTCAATGTATTCCGAGACTCTGCTGTTCAGGGAATCTATCCCTGAAACAATAGGTCTCCCGGGAGGGTGTATGGGATCTTTATGTATTTTGGGTAGGAAATATATAACCGGCGTAACTGGATTTTTAATGGAAAGATATTCAAATTCTTTTTTGCTTAGAACATCGCTCTCTAAACCTCTCTTAAGTATAATGTCAAGTTCTTTTTTATAGACATTTAATGGATTATTTTTAAGTACCAGGTAGGTATCTTTATCAGACAGTAATCTGTTTATTTCTGACGTATACTGCTCTACATCCATAAGAACCACCCCCCCTCCCTTATCAGCAGGTTTTATGACAATTTGGTCATTTTTTTCAAGTTTTTTCAGAGCCTCCTTCTCTTTATAAGAAAGATTGTGTTTTATTGGTTTACTATTAATATTCTCTAAACCATTTAGAAGGCTCCTCTTGAAGGCATCTATACACTCATTGTTTTTATTCTTAGGGCAAAACTTCGATTTATTTCGAAGGTCTGTGTGTCCTTTTTGTAAAACGTTTTTTTCTTCTTCTGAGAGCGGATATCTACTTAAGTTAAATATTCCTATTGTGTCCCTTTGCATTTTTTTTCCTTTCTGAGTCTGATTCCTTTCCCCTTCTGCAACCTCTGTGTCCTCGGTGTAGCCTCTTTTTAGTGGTGTTCTTTTTTGAGGCATATTCGGTATTATTTTTGTGATTTTTTTCCATTTGAGGATCCCTCTGCACCCCTCGTATGCTCTGATGAGGAAAATTTTGGCTCAAAGTTGCTGCATGGTGGTCTGAGGTGGATGGGTTTTCATCTTTATTAGTGAATCGATGATTGGTATCTTTAACACCTTCCTTATCCTTCTGATTTTGTTTTTTCGGCTCTACTCTAATTGATCTATTTTCACCTGCACTAAGATTATCAGATAATCCTGCTTTGACAGGGTTAAAATCCTTCTTATTTTTGGAGGGGTCTTTGCAATTATTTAATCTTAATTCATCCCTAGTAGGATAATTATGAGTATTGCTATTCCTACTCTGGGTAGGTGCATTATAGTGTCCCTTACGATTGTATATATAAGGTGCTCCTGTTTTATACTGATTGTATTTATAAAATTGATGATCTGGGTTAAAACGTGGTGCATATTCATTCTCCCACCTCGTGGGAGCATACCAATCTTTTGGCTGCTCTTCATAAAAGCTCCTATTATTATAAAACTCGCCATTCCCCATCAGAGATGGAGGATGTTGTGTATAACTCCTGATATTAGTTACGGGGGGGGGGGGGGGATTTTATTTCAATACTAAATAAAAGGGAGGTGGAATGGATGTTTCTTTTAAACACCATTCAACCCCAGGGTCTTAACATAGAATGTGATGTGAATGCTTGCATAGTTTAAATCTAGGATGTATTTATAATAGGTTTGCGCTTTTATGATAGAAAGGTGTAGGTCCCGAGATGATTGTATTAGTTTTTGTCTATTTATTTTTTTAAACTATTTTAGTAATTATAACTTTTTATGTTTCCTACCCGTCTGTGTGCGGGGGAGGCAGCATTGATGTGTGTGCATTCATACATTTTAGAAGTAATTTGCATTTGTTAAGTTCCATGACGCCCAATAAGGGAGGTTCTTTGGATCCTTTGGATCCTTTTTATTCAGCTGCATGCAATTAGGAACATACGCCCCAGACGAAGCATCATGGCGAAACCCGGGTCGGGCACTTTGTACTTGTTTTAAATTTGCTCCAAAACTTGCGTTCTTTGTGAGTATAATAAATCCTTTTTATTCAACATTGTGGTATGTACTTCACCATTGGTTGATATCTTTCTTCCAAGACTTTGAGGAGTGTAAAGTTTGACATCCTGCCTAAGTGGTTCTCACTTGGAGATCCGGCTTGTGCTTGTGGAAACGGCTAAAGATTCTGTCCGTCCGTCTGGTCTGGTGAACCGCATCTGAGGTGTGCAGCTCCTGGGTCCATGACAGCGCTGAGCCGGTCCTCTACGCTTATTACCATCTGAGTTTTGTGAGTATAACCTGTATCTAGGTTGCACTCTTTTAGAAGTTACTACACCATTGTGCGGTTTCTATTTTATTTCAGAATTCTACATTCCAGTTTGTGTTTGATGTATATGGATGAATCCATTTGACCGAAGATTTACATAGGAAGAAAATACAAATAACTTTGTGACTTTGATTATTTCTAGCATACTCTCCTGCAGCGCAATCCATTTTTTTCTTCTATTTTATTGTGTGGACTTTTTGCTCACTTGTGTCCAGGATTTTGCAGCGCTAGAGGGTCAAATATTTGAACAGAAATTGTACCTTATTATCCTCTTTGTCTTCCCTACGTATTTCAACCCGCAGACACAGGTGGCCAGATGAACCATTCCAATGGTATTGCAATTGGCAAAGCTACAGATGTAAAATGTTCTATCTTCAGAGCTATTTTTAAACATGTTGCCTGGGGAAATAAAATTGCATGCTTTACATTTCCCACATTTAAATGTGCCTACTTGCCTGTTGATCCGCCATGTGCTGGTTTCAGGTGGATCTAAATGGCTGTGAACCAGCGCGTCCCCTATACTTCGGCCTCGTCTAAAAGTGATGGACGGGTTTTCTGGCAATACCCTAGTTAGGTCTGGGTCTGTTTTAATTAATGACCAGTAACGACTCAAAATGTCACAGACCTGTTGTGACTCAGAGTCAAAGTTACCGATAACCCTAATTGGTCCTTGGGGACTTGTTGTCTTCATTTGTGGTCGTAGTAAGGAAGACCGGTCTCTAGATTTCGCCCAATTCTAGGCCTCATGGAGGCATTGACTAGGGTTTTTTTCTTTTTGTTTCTTTATTACCCTCAGAAAACTCCCTGAATCTCCTAGAGGGGCAAACATTAGCCAAATGATTTATTCCCCCACAAGAGAAACAAACCCTCCTCTGAGAGCTGAATCCTCTACTATCAGAGGCAAGCAAACCCAGCTGCATGGCCTCCTGCTCAGAGGGGATTGAGAGAGACTGAGGCCCCTGCGCACTGAATGAGACTGCTCCACTGTCCTTGGACTGAATATGGCATGAAGGAGTGGTCTCTCCTCTTTCTCTAAGACGCCTGTCAATACGGACAGCTAGAGACATGGCAGAGTCCAATGAGGCAGGTCTCTCATGAAACGCAAATGCATCTTTCAATCCCTCCGAAAGACCATGGCAAAATTGACTTCAGAGTGCAGCATCGTTCCAACCAGTATCAGCTGCCCATCTCCGAAATTCAGAACAATATATCTCTGCGGACTGTTTACCCTGGCATAAAAGACGCAGTTTAGATTCAGCCAGAGCAATACGATCCGGGTCATCATATATCTGACCCAGGGCTACAAAAAATTCATCCACCGATCGGAGAGGCCGTGCCCCCACCGGCAGCGAAAAGGCCCAAGACTGAGCGTTATCCCTGAGCAGCGAGATGATGATCCCCACCCTCTGCTCCTCATCACCAGAGGAATGGGGAAGTAGGCGAAAATGGAGTTTGCAAGCCTCTCTAAAGCGAACAAAATTCTCACTACCACCGGAGAACGTATCCGGAAGCGAGATCTTAGGCTGTGAACAAACTCCATGAACGCAAGCAGAACAGGTCACCTGAAACTGAGACACAGTTTTACGGAGATCTGCTACCTCCAGTGAAAGACCCTGCATGAGGTCAATCAAGGCTGAAACCGGATCCATGCTTAAGACGGTAATGGCGGTTTATAATGTCACGGATGATATTGCAGATAGCTGGAAGTTATGAATAAACATCCGACTGGCTTGATCCCAAACTAAGGAGCATAAAGGTGACCCCTGTAAAACCCTTAGAGCTCATCCTGACTGCTAAGCACATACAAGGGTCTCAGAGGTAGACGATTGCATGCCCTCGTACCTAGACTGTGTGACACCTGAAAACCCTATAATAGTGAGGGGACACGACCACCGGCTCCCTGCACTTAATACGGAGGGAGTCAGGGTCACCTAGAATCAAGCCAGAAAAGAAACACAATACAAGAAAGGACTTATCTGAACAAGCAGTATTTGCTGGTTCATTTAGCGTTACCCAGGGTGCACCACGTGGAGGTGAACCAGCTTTACACCCCATACTATGCCGTCACGTCACTAGACAGGTACACCTCTCCTCAGATGGACAATATCTAATAGGTTCCCCCCCCCCACACACACACACATACAATTTCAATACAATCAGATGTTATAAGTTAACGTTAACTTAAATTCTAGTATTTCACTTTCAAACAATAATAATTTTTGGTTTGGTGGTTGAGATGATGATGACATGGTGGTGGTTAGTTATGGCGGCATCAAGACAGCGCACGGCGAGCGGTTTCCCGGACTTAAACTACAACATGCAGAGCTTTTAGTTAGACTGCTTCTCGCTGTGTGCTGCCTTGCTGCTGCCGGAACTTTGCCCCCGCCACCAGTGGTGTAGCTGCAGGCCCGGCAGCTGTTCCATCCGTTTCCTACACTGTCTGTACTGTCACTGTGTTACATAATTTCATTGTGTAATATTGCAGAGGGGGCCCTGACAAAATCTTTTAGTCCTCCTCCTCCTCCGGGATGGGCCCCTTCTGGGTCAGGGCCCCAAAGCAGACGCTTCTCCTGCTTCCCCGATAGTTACGCCCCTGGCCGCCTCCATTATAGTAAATGTGGACGGATCGTCATTCTTGTGGCCGGGGCGTAGCTACAGGGGATGCGGGGTGAAGCGGCTGCTTGGGAGACCTGACCCAGAAGGGGCCCATCCAGAAGGAGGAGAAGGAGGACTAAAAGATTTTGTCAGGGCCCCCTCAACAGTATTACACAATGAAATTATACACAGTGACAGTATAGACAGTGTAGGAAACGGATGGAAAAGCTGCCGGGCCTGGTGTGAGAGGGCAATCTTTACTATTCACAGTAATGGGGGTGGCATGAAAGGAAGGGGTTGTGAAAAAATATCTGGGGTAGGTTTTCATTGTGCTTTTAAAAAAAGCACTTACTTTCACTATTAACCACCTCAGCCCCCATGGCTTAAACACCCTGAAAGACCAGGCCACTTTTTACACTTCTGACCTACACTACTTTCACCATTTATTGCTCGGTCATGCAACTTACCACCCAAATGAATTTTACCTCCTTTTCTTCTCACTAATAGAGCTTTCATTTGGTGGTATTTTATTGCTGCTGACATTTTTACTTTTTTTGTTATTAATCAAAATTTAACGATTTTTGTGCAAAAAAATGACATTTTTCAATTTCAGTTGTAAAATTTTGCAAAAAAAACGACATCCATATATAAATTTTGCTCTAAATTTATTGTTCTACATGTCTTTGATAAAAAAAAAATGTTTGGGTAAAAAAAAAAAATGGTTTGGGTAAAAGTTGTAGCGTTTACAAACTATGGTACAAAAATGTGAATTTCCTCTTTTTGAAGCAGCTCTGACTTTCTGAGCACCTGTCATGTTTCCTGAGGTTCTACAATGGCCAGACAGTACAAACACCCCACAAATGACCCCATTTCAGAAAGTAGACACCCTAAGGTATTCGCTAATGGGCATAGTGAGTTCATAGAACTTTTTATTTTTTGTCACAAGTTAGCGGAAAATGATGATTTTTTTTTTTTCTTACAAAGTCTCATATTCCACTAACTTGTGACAAAAAATAAAAGCTTCCATGAACTCACTATGCCCATCAGCGAATACTTTGGGATGTCTTCTTTCCAAAATGGGGTCACTTGTGGGGTAGTTATACTGCCCTGGCATTCTAGGGGCCCAAATGTGTGGTAAGGAGTTTGAAATCAAATTCTGTAAAAAATGGCTGGTGAAATCCGAAAGGTGCTCTTTGGAATGTGGGCCCCTTTGCCCACCTAGGCTGCAAAAAAGTGTCACACATGTGGTATCTCCGTATTCAGGAGAAGTTGGGGAATGTGTTTTGGGGTGTCATTTTACATATACCCATGCTGGGTGAGAGAAATATCTTGGCAAAAGACAACTTTGTATAAAAAAATGGTAAAAGTTGTCTTTTGCCAAGATATTTCTCTCACCCAGCATGGGTATATGTAAAATGACACCCCAAAACACATTCCCCAACTTCTCCTGAATACGGAGATACCAGATGTGTGACACTTTTTTGCAGCCTAGGTGGGCAAAGGGGCCCATATTCCAAAGAGCACCTTTCGGATTTAACTGGTCATTTTTTACAGAATTTGATTTCAAACTCCTTACCACACATTTGGGCCCCTAGAATGCCAGGGCAGTATAACTACCCCACAAGTGACCCCATTTTGGAAAGAAGACACCCAAAGGTATTTGCTGATGGGCATAGTGAGTTCATGGAAGTTTTTATTTTTTGTCCCAAGTTAGTGGAATATGAGACTTTGTAAGAAAAAAAAAAAAAAAAAAAAATCATCATTTTCCACTAACTTGTGACAAAAAATAAAAACTTCCATGAACTCACTATGCCCATCAGCGAATACCTTGGGATGTCTTCTTTCCAAAATGGGGTCACTTGTGGGGTAGTTATACTGCCCTGGCATTCTAGGGGCCCAAATGTGTGGTAAGGAGTTTGAAATCAAATTCTGTAAAAAATGGCCAGTGAAATCCGAAAGGTGCTCTTTGGAATATGGGCCCCTTTGCCCACCTAGGCTGCAAAAAAGTGTCACACATGTGGTATCTCCGTATTCAGGAGAAGTTGGGGAATGTGTTTTGGGGTGTCATTTTACATATACCCATGCTGGGTGAGAGAAATATCTTGGCAAAAGACAACTTTTCCCATTTTTTTTATACAAAGTTGGCATTTGACCAAGATATTTCTCTCACCCAGCATGGGTATATGTAAAATGACACCCCAAAACACATTCCCCAACTTCTCCTGAGTACGGCGATACCAGATGTGTGACACTTTTTTGCAGCCTAGATGCGCAAAGGTGCCCAAATTCCTTTTAGGAGGGCATTTTTAGACATTTGGATACCAGACTTCTTCTCACGCTTTGGGGCCCCTAGAATGCCAGGGCAGTATAAATACCCCACATGTGACCCCATTTTGGAAAGAAGACACCCCAAGGTATTCAATGAGGGGCATGGCGAGTTCATAGAATTTTTTTTTTTTTGGCACAAGTTAGCGGAAATTTATATTTTTTATTTTTTTCTCACAAAGTCTCCCTTTCCGCTAACTTGGGACAAAAATTTCAATCTTTCATGGACTCAATATGCCCCTCACGGAATACCTGGGGGTGTCTTCTTTCCGAAATGGGGTCACATGTGGGGTATTTATACTGCCCTGGCATTCTAGGGGCCCTAAAGCGTGAGAAGAAGTCTGGAATATAAATGTCTAAAAAATGTTACGCATTTGGATTCCGTGAGGGGTATGGTGACTTCATGTGAGATTTTATTTTTTGACACAAGTTAGTGGAATATGAGACTTTGTAAGAAAAAAAATAAAAAATTCCACTAACTTGGGCCAAACAAATGTCTGAATGGAGCCTTACAGAGGGGTGATCAATGACAGGGGGGTGATCAATGACAGGGGGGTGATCAATGACAGGGGGGTGATCAGAGAGTCTATATGGGGTGATCACCCCCCTGTAAGGCTCCATTCAGATGTCCGTATGTGTTTTGCGGATCCGATCCATGTATCCGTGGATCCGTAAAAATCATACGGACATCTGAATGCAGCCTGACAGGGGGGTGATCAATGACAGGGGGGGGGGTGATCAATGACAGGGGGGTGATCAGGGAGTCTATATGGGGTGATCACCCCCCCTGGAAGGCTCCAGGGAGACGCCTGTATGTGTTTTGTGGATCCGATCCATCTATCAGTGGATCCGTAAAAATCATGCGGACGTCTGAATGGAGCTTTACAGGGGGTTGATCAATGACAGGGGTGTAATCAATGACAGGGGGGTGATCAGGGAGTCTATATGGGGTGATCACCACAGTCATTGATCACGCCCCTGTAAGGCTCCATTCAGACGTCCGTATGCGTTTAGCGGATCCGATCCATCTATCAGTGGATCCGTAAAAATCATGCGGACATCTGAATGGAGCTTTACAGGGGGTTGATCAATGACAGGGGGGTAATCAATGACAGGGGGGTGATCAGGGAGTCTATATGGGGTGATCACCACAGTCATTGATCACGCCCCTGTAAGGCTCCATTCAGACGTCCGTATGCGTTTTGCGGATCCGATCCATCTATCAGTGGATCCGTAAAAATCATGCGGACATCTGAATGGAGCTTTACAGGGGGTTGATCAATGACAGGGGGGTAATCAATGACAGGGGGGGATCAGGGAGTCTGCAGCGTACCCAAGTTAGGTGTAGAGATGTTCCTGGGTGTTGTAGTGCAATAGACACTAACCTGAGACGGCTGACTCTCTGCAAGGGCAGGTGATGATGAATAATGTTCGTGACGCCAGTGCCAATTAAACGGTGGCACGCCGTTTGCGGATAGCAGGAATAATGGAGGAACCACGTGATGTTAAAACAGAACTCAAACTTTAGTAGTCATCATGCATGGACATAGTTGGAAGCGCAGTTCCTTTGCAGACAGTTGGTTGCAGTACATTTGATGCAGGCAATATATATATAGCAAGGTGACTTCAGAGTGTGAAACACAGGACTTGCAGTACAGGCGGCTTGCACTCTATTCCTGACTGATCCTGGAACATAGAAACTCTTCTCCAAGGCCCGATACCCTAGCTCTGGCGTATATCCTTGGTTTTATGATTATAAAGTACCTCCTCTGTTGTCTTGAGTACCTCTTGCTTTCCTGGTCTTGCCTCTGTCTCTCTCAGTGTCTGGAAACTTCTGACTGACTTCCTAGGCTAGGCCCTAGCCTATTTATACTCAACTGGGGCTCCCTCTGCTGGCTGGCATAAAGATTGCCTGCAACAGGCCTAACTGGCTTAAAGGGGAATACACCTTATAATCTAGCAGTGTCGGGTAACCTACCCGTATGCTGCACACACCCAGACTTTAACGTGAGTTAGGCCTCGTACTCACACACACCTTCCGGAACCGGCATAACATGGTACATAACATTATAATATGATGAATACTTGTTTCACACAGAAAAACGTAACATTGGTAACTTCATAAATAAATGACGCAAGGGAAGGGGGGCGTCTTCTTGCTTCTTAGGCACGGCCGCTGACCTGGCACAGCGGACTTAGGGTGAACCAGGTTAGTCCATTCTTCTTTAGTGACAGTATAATAACGGAACTACCCAGGAGTATCCTGTGGGTGTATCACAGGCAAGGGCTCACGTGGAGGAGTCCATTCTTGCGCACAAATGTCAAGTAAGGTATTACCAGTAGCAACTGCTCAAGAGGAGACACCACCAGCATAGTCAAAGTCTCCTAAACGGACTGGCGGATGTCCCCTGGTCATTCGGGTGGACCTTCTCAACACAGTGGTCTCCTCTTCCCTTAGCAACGAGGTAGAAGAGAGAGGAGCAACAGGAGGGTCGCCATCAGTGCTACCTTGGTCAGGAACAACAGGAACAACAATATCCCCTAGAAGGGGGACTGGATCCGGGGCATCTTGAACCGGCTCTTCTGGAGGTGAAGATACAGTAGGTGCCGGAGCAGGCACCAGCAAGTTCAACCATGGTGTCAGAAGCCAATGCATGGGATCAGCGTCATACCTTAGATTACTGACAGCCTGCATAGGATCCTCGGGCTGTTTTGCTGACTCTGACACAGGGGATTCAGATCCAGAACTCTCGGCACTAGGTTCTGGTGTCAGGCAGAGCTTTAACCGGTTTCGGTGTACAATTTGGGATCCCTTGCCTTCCCGGGTGATCTCATAAGTATGAGTCCCAACATTTGGGATTGCAGTGACAACATAGGGACTTTGCTCCCATTTACTGTCCAGTTTACTTGTACGGCGGTTATTTTTTAACCATACCACGGCCCCTATTGTCAAGGGTTCTGCATGGGCTGCCTGATCATAGTCTCTCTGCTGTCGGTCCCTAGCAAAGTCCATACGTTCCTGAACAATGGCTTTGGCTGTATTCAATCGCCTTTGATGTTCAGCAACCCAGTCGGTGTTAGGTAATGGGTTAATGCAATCAGGTACGTGTATGTCCAATGAATGATCAGCAGGCAATGTCCCTTGGCGCCCAAACATCAAATAAAAGGGGGTATACCCGGTGGAACAATGTATGGTATGATTGTATGTGAACATGAGCTGTGGCAACAGATTAGGCCAATCTCCTCTGGTTTCAGGAGGTACGGCCCTCAGCATCTCTATCAAGGTCTGATTCATCTTTTCACATAATCCATTACCTTGAGGATGGTAGGCCGTTGTCCGGATCTTCTTACAGTTGTGTAAGCGGCACAGTTCATGGAACAGATGAGACTCAAAAGCAGGTCCTTGATCGGTGAGGATCTTTTCTGGACATCCGTAGGGCAGGAGGAAGTGCTTCCAGAACAGTTCGGCTGTAGTCTTGGCTGTCTGGTCTCTCACAGGCATCGCTACAACAAACTTAGTGAAATGGTCAATGATAGTCATGGCATAAGCATACCCTGAGCGACTAGGCTCCAGTTTCACATGGTCGATGGCAACAAGTTCGAGAGGACGGGTACTTACAATGGGTCTCAGTGGTGCCCTCTGGTCGTGGTGCTCACTTCGTTTTAAGGCACAGGCTACACACTCCCGACACCATTTCTCAATGTCTTCTCTCATGCCCACCCAGTAAAACCGTTGGCGGATATTAGCCTCAGTCTTTTGGACCCCAAAGTGACCGGATTGATTGTGGTACATCTCCAACAGCATACCTGCATCTCGTCGGGGTATGAGAATCTGGTGCACTCTCTCGTTGGACACTGGGTCTAGGCTTCTCCGTAGCAATAGGCCCTTTTGTAGGAAGAGTTGATGGCGCTGTCTCCACAGTTTGATGAGCTCAGGATCTGCACTCTTACGCCGAATCCTCTCAGGGGCTCTGCCACTAGTAATGAAGTCCAACAACTCACCCAGCACTCTACTTTCAGACTGTAGTTTCACCCACCTTTCTTCTTTAGGTTCAGGCCTACTGGAGGATGAAGGAACTGCAGCTCTGTCACTGGTAGCTCGAGCCTGATCCTGTTGAGCAAATTGGTTATAGAAGGCCGGCATCTCTACATCTTCCCAAGCATCTCGCACATCATCAGGAGCTGTCTCTGTGGGAAGCCTGGATAAAGCATCAGCATTATCATTAGTACGTCCAGCACGATATTTTACAGAGAAATCATAGTTGGCGAGGCGAGAGGCCCATCTCTGCTCCAAGGCCCCCAATTTAGCTGTATTTAGATGTGCCAGAGGGTTATTGTCAGTGAATGCAATGAACGGGGTGGCGGCCAGATAATCTTTGAATTTCTCCGTCACTGCCCACACTAATGCCAGGAACTCTAGTTTGAAGGAACTATAATTCTGGTCATTTTTCTCAGCTCCTTTCAGGGAGCGGCTTGCATATGCTATCACTCTCTCTTTTCCCTCTTGGATTTGGGCTAACACAGCTCCCAGGCCTCGCTTGCTAGCATCGGTATAAAGATGGAAAGGCTTGCTATAATCTGGATAACCTAACACAGGAGGCTCGGTCAGTTTCTTTTTTAGCAATTGGAACGCTATCTCTCTTTCCTCATTCCACTCAATGGGCACAGGAGTTCTAGGACTTTTCTTGGGTCGCCCCCTCAGGAGTTCCTGGATAGGATCAGCTATTTGAGCAAAATGGGGGATAAAACGTCTATAGTAGCCTGCGAAACCAAGGAAACCCCTCACTTCCTTGACAGTAGTGGGAACCGGCCAATTACGGACAGCCGCTAACTTATCAGGGTCAGGTTGCACGCCCTCTCCGCTTACCACATGCCCCAGGTATCTTACTGCAGGTTTGAGCAAGTGACACTTGGATGGCTTTACCTTCAAGCGATATTTGATAAGGATTTCAAATACTTCGGCTAAATGTTTCAGATGGTCTTCATATGTTTTTGAGTACACAATGACATCATCTAGATACAGCAGCACTGTTTCGAAGTTTTTGTGACCCAAACACCGTTCCATTAGTCTCTGGAAAGTTCCTGGGGCATTACATAGCCCGAACGGCATACAATTGAATTCGAACAGGCCCATGGGAGTAGTGAAAGCAGTCTTTTCCCTATCTGCAGGGGCCATGGGTACTTGCCAGTAGCCACTGGTCAAGTCCAATGTGGAGAAATAGGCAGAGGAACCCAGAGCAGTTAGTGACTCCTCAATGCGGGGCAGTGGGTATGCATCCTTGTGGGTTATTTGATTAATTTTCCTATAATCCACACAGAAACGGATACCACCATCCTTTTTCTTTACAAGGACCAGGGGTGCAGCCCACGGACTACAGCTGTCCCGGATTACATTAGAGTCTTTCATCTCTTGGATCATTTCCTTTACAGTCTGATATGAAGTAGGCGGTAAAGGTCTGTATCTCTCCTTGATAGGAGGATGAGAGCCAGTAGGTATGGTGTGTTGTACGACACTAACCTCTCCATAGTCAGTAGCATGCTTACTGAAGGCCTGGTGGTGCTCTTTGACAAGCTGTATAATCCCTTCTTGTTGTTGTTGGGGGGTAGTCTCGTCCCCGACATGGAGCTCTTCCCACCAGGGCACTTGTGGCGGGGTCACCGGCGAGCATCCTCTGACTGCAGCTGGCGGCTTTTCTGTCACTGGAAGACGAATGATGTCTTGGAAGGACACCTGGGACAGCTGGGCAACACGGCAATGCTTAGTAAGCGCAACAGGATGATCACTCAGGTTAATCAGACGGACAGGTACTTTACCTTGGGAGACGTTCACCAGACACTTGGCAGCTCTCACATAAGGGTAATCCTCCATCTGGATTGGTTCCACCAGGGCTGGATAATCTCGGCCTTGGACTCCCAGGACAGCACGACACCATAAAAGAGTTTGAGAATTAGGAGGCAAAGTCACAGGCTTAATATCACTAATCCTGGCAGTACAAATTTCTCCTTTCCCATTAGCAAACCTCTGCTGGGCACTTAACACAGTAATAGTCTTTTGAATCACCCTCTTAGATGCAGAGGAAGCAGTGGGCAAAGTCTGGTGTAATACGGCAAGTATTTCTGAATAACAGTTTTTGAAGACATTGGTGCCTAGAATGACAGGATGTCCTCCTCTGTCGCCAGCCTGTACTACTATCACCCCCTGTTGCGGTAAGGTTACGTCTCCCACCTGCAGGGTGGGTTCCCAGTATCCATGAATCTTTACTGGTTTGCCATTGCTGGCGATAATCTCCACCCAGGATTCAGGCGGCTGGGTCAATTGGTTGGTGTCCCAGAATCTTTCAAAGGCGGGCAGCTGAATAGTAGTGACCTGAGACCCAGTGTCTAATAGGGCTTCAAAGGAGACCCCGTTGATCTCTATGTTGATTTTAGGATGGGATCCTACATACCGTGGCATCCAATTTGGATCCTTTGGACCTAGTGTTCTACCTCCCGAGGGGTGGTCCTCAGCCTCAGGGGTTGCCCGTTTAACTGCCAGCACGTGGATTCTATGTGTCCCAGCTTCTTGCAGTATGTACACACGGGCCACTTGCGATCTCTATTACGCCTCCCAGGATCCCTGGGGTGAGTCTCTTGGTATGGAGGTGGGAACGGCCTAGGAGGTGACAGGAATTCTTCTTCTGTCATTATGGGTTTTTCCCATTCCTCTATTTTTCTGCACACTCTCTCTAGACTTTTAGTGAGGTGATTTACTTGCTCTGTCAGCATGGCAATAGTATCGGTAGCTGACACTTGAACAGCTTGACCTGCCTGAGCTTGGTTAGTGATAAGCGGTTTTGGCTTGCAGGCTGATGACTCAGGTGGGGTGTTCAACTCCGTAGATACTGCTGACCCCAGAATTTTTATAGCCAGTTCTTTAAAGTCCAGAAAGGCACTGTTAGGGTGCTGGGCGGACAGCATCTTTAATTGGGTCCTTATTTGCTCATTAGACACCCCGGTGATAAATTGTTCCCTTAGGGTCTGGTCCCGGTTATCAGCCTCCTTGGGATCTATCTGGATTACAGCCCCTAATGCCTCCTGAAGTGATAGGGCATAGTCACGGAGGGACTCACCGGATTTCTGTTTCTTGCCAAAGAAGTGCATCTTTATCTCTGAGGCAGTCCTAGTTTCAAAAGTGGCCCTGAGGCGGGTGAATATCTGTTCTAGAGTACTCCGCTCAGTAGCAGGCCAGGATAATACCTCCCTGCGGGCCGCTCCCTCCAGTTGCGCTAGCAGGATTTCCATTTGCTGGTCGGCATTTATAGGGTACAGTTTGAATAATGCCAGCAACTTTTCTTTAAAGTCTCTTAGGGTATGGGTCTCTCCTCTGTAGCGGGGGAACCATGGGGCCCCGAAATAGTAAGGCATGGTAAAGGGCATCATGCTGGGGGCAATGGGATGATTAGGAGCTGCAAGCTCTCCCGGGGCTGGCTGCTCGGGAACTCCCGGTTCGGACATGTTAGCTTATTACGATGTGGCCGCTGGCGACTAAAGGGGCCGAAACAATCCCCTTCCCTCCGGTTACAAGTTCTTACCGGTATCGCCGGGCTTGCGCAGGCCAAGTCTCGAGAGATTCCGGACGTCCTGAGTACGCGATGACGTAGAAGAAACCGGGCCGCGGCGGTGCGATGATGACGAGGGGCGGGATTTTCTGTGTCTTTGAAGGGATCCGCCCACGAAGGTCCTCAGCAGCGTGGGAAACTTTACTCCAGGCGGCCGGTGGCCATCTTGGTCACCATTCCCTGACAGCAAGCAGGGTTGTTGAGAAGTGAAGAAATTGTAATCCACAAAGTCCACTTTAATAAAACAGGCAATTTGTCACTTTGGTCACAGGGCAACTGTATAAGGCACAAAGTTCACGCTTCTTGCACTAGAAAGCGTGCGTATCCTGTTCGTGACGCCAAAAGAGAGGTGCAGCGTACCCAAGTTAGGTGTAGAGATGTTCCTGGGTGTTGTAGTGCAATAGACACTAACCTGAGACGGCTGACTCTCTGCAAGGGCAGGTGATGATGAATAATGTTCGTGACGCCAGTGCCAATTAAACGGTGGCACACCGTTTGCGGATAGCAGGAATAATGGAGGAACCACGTGATGTTAAAACAGAACTCAAACTTTAGTAGTCATCATGCATGGACATAGTTGGAATATGCTGCAAGTCTATATGGGGTGATCACCACAGTCATTGATCACGCCCCTGTAAGGCTCCATTCAGACGTCCGTATGCGTTTTGCGGATCCGATCCATCTATCAGTGGATCCGTAAAAATCATGCGGACATCTGAATGGAGCTTTACAGGGGGTTGATCAATGACAGGGGGGTAATCAATGACAGGGGGGTGATCAGGGAGTCTATATGGGGTGATCACCACAGTCATTGATCACGCCCCTGTAAGGCTCCATTCAGACGTCCGTATGCGTTTTGCGGATCCGATCCATCTATCAGTGGATCCGTAAAAAACCATGCTGACATCTGAATGGAGCTTTACAGGGGGTTGATCAATGACAGGGGGGTAATCAATGACAGGGGGGTGATCAGGGAGTCTATATGGGGTGATCACCACAGTCATTGATCACGCCCCTGTAAGGCTCCATTCAGACGTCCGTATGCGTTTTGCGGATCCGATCCATCTATCAGTGGATCCGTAAAAATCATGCGGACGTCTGAATGGAGCTTTACAGGGGGTTGATCAATGACAGGGGGGTAATCAATGACAGGGGGGTGATCAGGGAGTCTATATGGGGTGATCACCACAGTCATTGATCACGCCCCTGTAAGGCTCCATTCAGACGTCCGTATGCGTTTTGCGGATCCGATCCATCTATCAGTGGATACGTAAAAATCATGCGGACATCTGAATGGAGCTTTACAGGGGGTTGATCAATGACAGGGGGGTAATCAATGACAGGGGGGTGATCAGGGAGTCTATATGGGGTGATCACCACAGTCATTGATCACGCCCCTGTAAGGCTCCATTCAGATGTCCGTATGCGTTTTGCGGATCCGATCCATCTATCAGTGGATCCGTAAAAATCATGCGGACATCTAAATGGAGCTTTACAGGGGGGTGATCAATGACAGGGGGGTAATCAATGACAGGGGGGTGATCAGGGAGTCTATATGGGGTGATCACCACAGTCATTGATCACGCCCCTGTAAGGCTCCATTCAGACGTCCGTATGCGTTTTGCGGATCCGATCCATCTATCAGTGGATCCGTAAAAATCATGCGGACGTCTAAATGGAGCTTTACAGGGGGGTGATCAATGACAGGGGGGTAATCAATGACAGGGGGTGATCAGGGAGTCTATATGGGGTGATCAGGGGTGATCAAGGGTGAATAAGGGGTTAATAAGTGACAGGGGGGGTGTAGTGTAGTGGTGCTTGGTGCAACATATTACTAAGCTACCTGTGTCCTCCGGTGGTTGATCCAAACAAAGGGGACCACCAGAGGACCAGGTAGCAGGTATATTAGACGCTGTTATCAAAACAGCATCTAATATACCTGTTAGGGGTTAAAAAAAACACATCTCCAGCCTGCCAGCGAACGATCGCCGCTGGCAGGCTGGAGATCAACTCTCTTACCTTCCGTTCCTGTGAGCGCGCGCGCCTGTGAGCGCGCGCGCCTGTGTGCGCGCGTTCACAGGAAATCTCGCGTCTCGCGAGATGACGCGTATATGCGTGACTCTGCGCAGCGCTGCCACCTCCGGAACGCGAATCTGCGTTAGGCGGTCCGGAGGTAGTTAAACACTGCCCAGAGTTCGATTGTGGTTTTAGTAAGATTTTATTTCACAAAATGTTTTAGTTATTGCCTAGCAGGATAATAAAGTTTATATTTCCATCTATCTTAAATATTCATCTTTCTACTTGTCAGTTCTAGACTTCAATTTTTTTACAGTGTTTAGAACATTTATTACACACATTTTAGGACTCAGGTCAATCTCTTTAATAGTTCGCTCTATGCTTGATACTTGACACTGTATTGACCTTTCTGTAAATTACAAAAAAATTTTTTACCCAAGCAGAAGATATGTATTTCTGCATTGTTGTTTATGAAATTAAAAGAAAATGAATACGGAGCAGAAATATAATAACACATGCTTTAATTTTCTAATTGGTGGCTGCAAAATATAATCTTATAAAAATAACGTATTAAATTTTTTAAGTGTACTAAAGCAATTGTAGTAAAGCTACAATTTAAGGCCAAAACAAACTATAAACATATAAGACTGCAGCATTGAAATGTCAACTATGTTGTGAAAGGACTACAAAATTTATTGACTCATCAAAGCACGTATTGTAGTCTTATTAGGCCCCTAGATGACTCATATAGATCGGGACAGGCAGCAGCATCCACCACAGGATTTTTTAAATCGTCTAGTATGAGGACAACATATAGCTCGGCCCAAATAAGCAGGACAGGCAGCAGCAGCAGGTAATCTAGTGTTATTAGGCCCCTAGATGACTCAGATAGATCAGGAGTCAGGTCAGGCAGCAGCATCCACAACAGCATTTTTGAAATTGTCTAGTATGCAGGCCACATTTATCTCGGCCCAACTCAGCAGGACAGGTAGCAACAGCAGGTAATCGAGTGTTATAGGGCCCCTAGATGGCTCAGATAGATCAGGAGTCAGGACAGGCAGCAGCATCCACCACAGGATTTTTTAAATCATCTAGTATGAGGACCACATATAGCTCGGCCCAACTCAGCAGGATAGGCAGCAACTGCAGGTAATCGAGTGCTATTAGGCCCCTAGATGACTCAGATAGATCAGGAATAAATGGCAGAAGTCACAGCAGCATATCCGGTGCGTCTTTTTATTGGAAGCCTTGAGTGCGCACACAAACAAAGCACAATGTTTCGGCTATGCAGTAGCCTTTGTCAAGTATACAAATGGTAAAAACTGGGAACCATAAATACATATATGTGACCATTCCTATAACATGTTAGAGCCAATCACTTGAAGGCTCAGCCCAATCAACACGTGTGTAATTAAAAACAGCCTATTCATCAATCAGGCCGTCTGTGACACGTTATAGTAGAAATGTGTACCTGATCCATGTTATGTGTCATCCGACATCGCCAAACATGCTCGCGCTCCTAAGTCGGCGTCTGACCGATTGGAATACGCATGTCGATGACGTCACCATGCCGCCATCATAACGTGACGCCATCGGTCACGTGCGTCATGCGTCATCCAGTCACCTGATGATCACATGACGGGCGCAAGGTCCTTTACACATAGTGCAACTCCAGCAGTATGGAAGACACTATTGATGAAAATCACCGCTAGCCCTAGATACATCAATGGGGACAACACCATGTCTCACACACCGATATAAATCCCAAGGTAATTTATCCAATCGATATCCAATTGATATTCAATATAGCAGGATGCATATTGCGCAATCCATCGGTAGACATTAAATTGGAGCATGATTACATAGGGGTCGGAGGAGACAACATATCAGATACACATCATATAAATAATATTCTGTGTATAAATATAAAAAATTACAATAAAGAAAGCATGTGAGGTTAGTGACCAAAAAAATATAATAATGTGCCATACAATACCATGTAAAAGCAATGCTTATACTGAATCAGACATAAATACCTGAACTGTTCTACCTATCTACACTGTTCACATTAAATTCGATATTGAGTACCTGGGGTTGTAAAGATTGTAATGTGAAATATCCATTTAAGCTCTTTTTTTTTCTACATGTGCTCCCTATCACCACCCCTCTTGGAAACGTCAACAGCGTCAATGACCCGAAATCTCAATTGGCTGACAGAGTGTCCACAGTCATTAAAATGCTTAGCCACAGGCTTGTCCAACATTTTTTTCCTTATGGTACTTTTGTGTTTATTAATGCGCTCCCTAATTTCCATGGTTGTTTCTCCCACGTAGACCAAGCTGCAGGGACAAACGATCATGTAAATTACAAACTTGGACCGAACATGTATAATATCCTACAAAGAAAAAATGTGGGTGATTCAGTCAGCACAACCCTGTATGCTGGTGCACATCGCTATGGCGAAATACATATACAAACGCAAAATACAAATGCAATAGCACTCTGCAACCAGCATTCTGCCCTGCCTCTATGCTGGATGAGGCATTGGTGTACATTTTGGCCAAAGCGTAATAAGCCACTCACCACGTCAAGGTCGCCTCTATGGAGTGGTCCCTAACACTAGTTACTACCTGTTTATGGGCCATGACAGCCACACAAAGTCCAGGGAATGCAGGTGCAGCATGCACGCCAAGCACACTCTGCTTTTAACCCCGTCCGGTGCCATTACAGCTTTCATCGGATCCAGGGATGCAAGTACCAACATGCATGCTGAGCCCTATATACTTCTCCCGGAGTCAAATGGCTACTGGTAGGTGCTATGTAAGCAGACTCAGTTTTATACTGACTTTAAAACCAGCCTCCAGGACAGATTGACTGGTCAGGTGTGCATGACTGCATGGAGATCGCCACGCCTCCAATATATACTACAAAGAAAAGATGTGGGTGATTCAGTCAGCACAACCCTGTATGCAGGTGCACATCGCTATGGTGAAATACATATACAAACGCAAAATACAAATGCAATAGCACTCTGCAACCAGCATTCTGCCCTGCCTACATGCTGGATGAGGCATTGGTGTACATTTTGGCCAAAGCGTAATAAGCCACTCACCACGTCAAGGTCGCCTCTATGGAGTGGTCCCTAACACTAGTTCCTACCTGTTTATGTGAGTGGCTTATTACGCTTTGGCCAAAATGTACACCAATGCCTCATCCAGCATAGAGGCAGGGCAGAATGCTGGTTGCAGAGTGCTATTGCATTTGTATTTTGCGTTTGTATATGTATTTCGCCATAGCGATGTGCACCTGCATACAGGGTTGTGCTGACTGAATCACCCACATTTTTTCTTTGTAGTATATATTGGAGGCGTGGCGATCTCCATGCAGTCATGCACACCTGACCAGTCAATCTGTCCTGGAGACTGGTTTTAAAGTCAGTATAAAACTGAGTCTGCATATATAGCACCTACCAGTAGCCATTTGGCTCCAGGAGAAGTATATAGTGGGCTCAGCATGCATGTTGGTACTTGCATCCCTGGATCCGATGAAAGCTGTAATGGCACCGGACGGGGTTAAAAGCAGAGTGTGCTTGGTGTGCATGCTGCACCTGCATTCCCTGGACTTTGTGTGGCTGTCATGGCCCATAAACAGGTAGGAACTAGTGTTAGGGACCACTCCATAGAGGCGACCTTGACGTGGTGAGTGGCTTATTACGCTTTGGCCAAAATGTACACCAATGCCTCATCCAGCATAGAGGCAGGGCAGAATGCTGGTTGCAGAGTGCTATTGCATTTGTATTTTGCGTTTGTATATGTATAATATCCTGCAATGTTGTATCTCTTGCCGCTGTATGGGTGCACAAAGGTGTTCCCCTTTAGCATGTTCCCACAGTTGCAACATCCATCAGATAGATCAGGAATCAGGACAGGCAGCAGCATCCACCACAGGATTTTTAAAATTGTCTAGTATGAGGACCACATATAGCTCAGTCCAAATCAGCAGGACAGGCAGCAACAGCAGGTAATCTAGTGTTATTAGGCCCCTAGATGACTCAGATAGATCAGGAGTCAGGACAGGCAGCAGCATCCACCACAGGATTTTTTTTTTATATATGAGGCCCACATATAGCTCAGTCCAAATCAGCAGGACAGGCAGCAACAGCAGGTAATCTAGTGTTATTAGGCCCCTAGATGACTCAGATAGATCAGGAGTAAGGACAGGCAGCAGTATCCACCACAGGATTTTTGAAATCGTCTAGTATGAGGACCACATATAGCTCGGCCCAACTTAGCAGGACAGGCAGCATCAGCAGGTAATCGAGTGTTATTAGGCCCCTAGATAACTCAGATAGATCAGGAGTCAGGACAGGCAGCAGCATCCACCACAGGATTTTTTTTTTATATATGAGGCCCACATATAGCTAGGGCCAACTCAGCAGGATAGGCAGCAGCTAAATGTGCAGCCAAAATATATTACTCGGAATGGCCCCACCAACAAACAGGGGCAGCACCAACACTAAAAGAATACACCTCAGATTGCATCATTTTCTAACTTTACAGCAGGAATGTGAAATCATGAATGGACCACCCATCAGACCAGGACCACAACCAAAAATTAATTAAACACATGTTACATTAGTATTTTCAGAGTCTAAAACAGTAATGTAGTAACATATATAATTTATGAAATATTTTAATGGAAAAAAAAATTATGTAAAGAAATTAAAAATTTTGAACACACTATTTTCAATTAATCAATCAGGTATCCTCTATGCCAACAACATTCAGCTGTAATTTTCAATATAAGGCACATCAATTCTGTAGCAGACCACTGCGTTAACGCTGTATGACTCAACGTGTTCTGATTCCTCTGAGCCAGGGGGATGAAGGACTGCAAGGGTTTAGTAGTGTCTCTGTTGTCCTCGTTTGTCTGTGAGGAGGGATGTGTAACACAGGTCGCCAGATCCATACATGATCGGCAATGCTCACACCCAGCGCTAAGAACATGGGCACGTCCACACCGTCCTCTGATCTTCAGAGACCAGAAGTCAGTGAAGAAGTTGCTTGCCCTGGGCCAGGTGTGTTAGTGTCCACGTCTCCGCCACCTGGGTCAGTTCTCCTTCCCCTCGTTCATGACTCTGTCATGGTCCCCGTCTACTGTCGTTGTTCTTAGTCGGCTGCCTTTAGTGCGCAGCATGGTTCATCTATTGCCGGTCATGCAGCAGAATAAGGCTATAGTTGCGAGGCTTGACTACACACGGGGAGTAGTGTCACACATCCCGTAGCAGACTTCACTAGGGAGGGGGTGACAGGCACAGGGGAGCACCTACACTGTTCTCCATCAAAGCGTTGTTTGTCGACTTTTTGGAAGGCAACATGTGTGCTGGAGTGACATCGAACAGCAGTAACAATTAAACAACATAACTTAAGTATCAGTGCTTCTCCCCAGTAACAGATTAGCTCAGGAGGAGGCGTAACGGCATGATGTGAGTGCTGTGTTGTACTGCTCACCCCCCCCCCCTTCCTTCAAACCCTCAGCCTCTGCTTCTAATCTCCCTCTGACCTCTGATCTCCTGCTGCTTGTGGAGCTCCGTGAATCGTGGGGGATGGGTCACGTGTGACTTCTGAGCGGCGTCCGAGCTACAGACTGAGCAACAAGTCCTCCTCCTGCTCTCCTGACCGAGGGATCCGAGTGGAGTCTTAAGCTGAAAAGCGTTACTTTCCCTCTGTTCCAGTCTGGGGGTGTGCTGCTCTAAGGACCATCGCTTTGATCTCTGAATATTACAGCTACAGCTGGTGCACCCATCATAAGAAATAGCGGGGACTTCTGCTGACCCGACAAGGGGGGGTTGAAGACGGGTGAGATTTGTGGAGTAATGGTGAATGGCAGTCCTATGTGCCGGCTTGTTAAACTTCACTAACTCCTTACTAACTTTTCACCAACTTGTTTACTCACTAACTCTGGTTAACTCTCCCCTCCTGTGGATACCTATAAGTGTGCTTGTATCTATGCACCTATGGGGTTAAAGAACGCTTAAGCTACTTTCTCAGGTCTGACTTTTTATTACTGACTTTTTATTACCCTAGAGGTGACAACTGCTGACCCCATGAGGGGGGGGGGTAATGAAGAGGAGTGAGAATTTGAAGCATTGATCCGCTCTGTTTTATTAACCCCTTACTAATCTTACCAAGCCTGGATGAAGGCGTAAATTGGACCATATCTATGTGGTTATACCTACCTGATTCTAGGTGTTTGTGTACATGCGACCTGTGGATGCAAGCACTGAAGCTCGATGTATATGTCATGGATGACCTAATATAACTAATGGATGAACATAACCCTATGAGACACACTCTAACTATATGCTAGTTATGCCCTATGAACAACTCTCTTTACCTCCAGGGGTATATGCGGGCAAATCGTGTACATGAATCAGAGTCTATTAATGTGTGGTGATTAAATCCACCTACTTTAGTGCACGCTCTGCTTACCCACAATATACACTGCTCAAAAAAATAAAGGGAACACAAAAATAACACATCCTAGATCTGAATTAATTAAATATTCTTCTGAAATACTTTGTTCTTTACATAGTTAAATATGCTGACAACAAAATCACACAAAAATAAAAAAATGGAAATCAAATTTTTTAACCCATGGAGGTCTGGATTTGGAGTCACACTCAAAATTAAAGTGGAAAAACACACTACAGGCTGATCCAACTTTAATGTAATGTGCTTAAAACAAGTCAAAATGAGGCTCAGTAGTGTGTGTGGCCTCCACGTGCCTGTATGACCTCCCTACAACGCCTGTGCATGCTCCTGATGAGGTGGCGGACGGTCTCCTAAGGGATCTCCTTCCAGACCTGGACTAAAGCATCTGCCAACTCCTGGACAGTCTGTTGTGCAATGTGACGTTGGTGGATAAAGCGAGACATGATGTCCCAGATGTGCTCAATTGGATTCAGGTCTGGGGAACGGGCGGGCCAGTCCATAGCATCAATGCCTTCGTCTTGCAGGAACTGCTGACACACTCCAGCCACATGAGGTCTAGCATTGTCTTGCATTAGGAGGAACCCAGGGCCAACCGCACCAGCATATGGTCTCACAAAGGGGTCTGAGGATCTCATCTCGGTCCCTAATGGCAGTCAGGCTACCTCTGGTGAGCACATGGAGGGCTGTGCGGCCCTCCAAAGAAATGCCACCCCACACCATTACTGACCCAATGCCAAACCGGTTATGCTGGAGGATGTTGCAGGCAGCAGAACGTTCTCCACGGCGTCTCCAGACTCTGTCACATCTGTCACGTGCTCAGTGTGAACCTGCTTTCATCTGTGAAGAGCACAGGGCGCCAGTGGCGAATTTGCCAATCTTGGTGTTCTCTGGCAAATGCCAAACGTCCTGCACGG
Source organism: Bufo bufo (assembly GCF_905171765.1). Taxonomy (NCBI): domain Eukaryota; kingdom Metazoa; phylum Chordata; class Amphibia; order Anura; family Bufonidae; genus Bufo; species Bufo bufo. The sequence goes on from NC_053393.1 coordinate 54,158,285, forward strand.
TGTTGGGCTGTAAGCACAACCCCCACCTGTGGACGTCGGGCCCTCATATCACCCTCATAGAGTCTGTTTCAGACCGTTTGAGCAGACACATGCACATTTGTGGCCTGCTGGAGGTCATTTTGCAGGGCTCTGGCAGTGCTCCTCCTGTTCCTTCTTGCACAAAGGCGGAGGTAGCGGTCCTGCTGCTGGGTTGTTGCCCTCCTACGGCCTCCTCCACGTCTCCTGATGTACTGGCCTGTCTCCTGGTAGCGCCTCCATGCTCTGGACACTACGCTGACAGACACAGCAAACCTTCTTGCCACAGCTCGCATTGATGTGCCATCCTGGATAAGCTGCACTACCTGAGCCACTTGTGTGGGTTGTAGACTCCGTCTCATGCTACCACTAGAGTGAAAGCACCGCCAGCATTCAAAAGTGACCAAAACATCAGCCAGGAAGCATAGGAACTAAGAAGTGGTCTGTGGTTACCACCTGCAGAACCACTCCTTTATTGGGGGTGTCTTGCTAATTGCCTATAATTTACACCTGTTGTCTATTCCATTTGCACAACAGCATGTGAAATTGATTGTCACTCAGTGTTGCTTCCTAAGTGGACAGTTTGATTTCACAGAAGTGTGATTGACTTGGAGTTACATTGTGTTGTTTAAGTGTTCCCTTTATTTTTTTGAGCAGTGTATATCACCTATGAGCAGAAATGGATATATGTGAATCTCGCTAGTTATAAATAAGTGAACTTACTGCTGTGGACACAACGGGCAATTAGGTCTTATGTGCCTCAAGTACAACTGTGGACACATATGTACAATAACTGAAACTACTTAACGCTGTGGACATAAAAGTGTTTTTTTTTTTTGCGCCACAGGTGGACACGTGGATACGTGCACAATAGTTAACATTTGTGCAATATGATATTTAGTTACACTAAATGAATTTTCTGGCGTGTAGAGTATTTTCTGTAAATTGTTATACACACTTATAGGTGATATATAAGGTACATCTAAATAAATTACGCCCTGTGAAGGTAGGGGGTTTAAGTGATATAGGTGCCTCAGGGATTATACTGGTTGACACCTAATGGTGTATAGGTGTTACAACCAGTGGTTCTATTATTATTGTATAAGATGCGGACCTGGGGGATATGTGCATCCAAGCTGTGATAAAGCGATCTATATATTATAATTGACTGGCTTGTGTGCATATACTTCCTACGTCTTACAGGTGATTTATGGGGTAGAAACCGTTTTACTCGATCCTATATTAAATCTAGCTGTACCCTGAAGGTCCCCTCTACAGGGAGTGCAGAATTATTAGGCAAGTTGTATTTTTGAGGATTAATTTTATTATTGAACAACAACCATGTTCTCAATGAACCCAAAAAACTCATTAATATCAAAACTGAATATTTTTGGAAGTAGTTTTTAGTTTGTTTTTAGTTTTAGCTATTTTAGGGGGATATCTGTGTGTGCAGGTGACTATTACTGTGCATAATTATTAGGCAACTTACCAAAAAACAAATATATACCCATTTCAATTATTTATTTTTACCAGTGAAACCAATATAACATCTCAACATTCACAAATATACATTTCTGACATTCAAAAACAAAACAAAAACAAATCAGTGACCAATATAGCCACCTTTCTTTGCAAGGACACTCAAAAGCCTGCCATCCATGGATTCTGTCAGTGTTTTGATCTGTTCACCATCAACATTGCGTGCAGCAGCAACCACAGCCTCCCAGACACTGTTCAGAGAGGTGTACTGTTTTCCCTCCTTGTAAATCTCACATTTGATGATGGACCACAGGTTCTCAATGGGGTTCAGATCAGGTGAACAAGGAGGCCATGTCATTAGATTTTCTTCTTTTATACCCTTTCTTGCCAGCCACGCTGTGGAGCACTTGGACGCGTGTGATGGAGCATTGTCCTGCATGAAAATCATGTTTTTCTTGAAGGATGCAGACTTCTTCCTGTACCACTGCTTGAAGAAGGTGTCTTCCAGAAACTGGCAGTAGGACTGGGAGTTGAGCTTGACTCCATCCTCAACCCGAAAAGGCCCCACAAGCTCATCTTTGATGATACCAGCCCAAACCAGTACTCCACCTCCACCTTGCTGGCGTCTGAGTCGGACTGGAGCTCTCTGCCCTTTACCAATCCAGCCACGGGCCCATCCATCTGGCCCATCAAGACTCACTCTCATTTCATCAGTCCATAAAACCTTAGAAAAATCAGTCTTGAGATATTTCTTGGCCCAGTCTTGACGTTTCAGCTTGTGTGTCTTGTTCAGTGGTGGTCGTCTTTCAGCCTTTCTTACCTTGGCCATGTCTCTGAGTATTGCCCACCTTGTGCTTTTGGGCACTCCAGTGATGTTGCAGCTCTGAAATATGGCCAAACTGGTGGCAAGTGGCATCTTGGCAGCTGCACGCTTGACTTTTCTCAGTTCATGGGCAGTTATTTTGCGCCTTGGTTTTTCCACACGCTTCTTGCGACCCTGTTGACTATTTTGAATGAAAAGCTTGATTGTTCGATTATCACGCTTCAGAAGCTTTGCAATTTTAAGAGTGCTGCATCCCTCTGCAAGATATCTCACTATTTTTGACTTTTCTGAGCCTGTCAAGTCCTTCTTTTGACCCATTTTGCCAAAGGAAAGGAAGTTGCCTAATAATTATGCACACCTAATATAGGGTGTTGATGTCATTAGACCACACCCCTTCTCATTACAGAGATGCACATCACCTAATATGCTTAATTGGTAGTAGGCTTTCGAGCCTATACAGCTTGGAGTAAGACAACATGCATAAAGAGGATGATGTGGTCAAAATACTCATTTGCCTAATAATTCTGCACGCAGTGTAGAAACTGCAAAAAATTTCCCATTTAAGGATAAAGAAATGATTATGAGGAGAATAAGAGCATTAGAATCGGTTGAAATTAATGGCTCAAGGGTTTCTATATACCCAGATTACTCTGTAACAACGCAAAAAGATCGAGAAAAATTTATAGAAGTGAAAAAAAGACTACGCCAGGCTGAGATTAAATATTCCCTTCTGTACCCGGCAAAACTTAGAGTGGTGCACAATGATAAAGTTAGTTTCTTTTTTTCTCCACAAGAGGTACAGAAATGGTTGGAGACCACGGGCTTGGGATAATAATATAATACAAATGTACACAGTAATTTGTTGAAGGTTGCTGGGGGAGAGAGGGAGGGGGGAGGGGATGCGGAGTATACGCCAGATGGGTAGGATGTTCAAGCCCCTTTTGGGTCGAGGTCATCGTGTGAGGGTTGGGGGGGGGAGGGATCTGGGAGAGAGGGGGTGGATAGGGGAGGACAAGGAACATATATATGTTTTTGTTTTTTTTTGTTTTGTTTTCTACCACTGGTCCTTGGATATTTACTATGAGAAGTAAAAAATATGATTTATACTAAACTTTTATGTTGGAATGTGAGAGGCCTTGGGGAGAAATTAAAAAACTTTGCAGTATTTGATATTATTGGGAGATATCTTCCAGCACTTGTTTGTCTGGTAGAGACTCATATGGTTAGAGACAGACTAAACTTGTTTAAAAGAAAATGGATAGCTCACCAATTCCACTCTGTGTTCAATGGGTATAGCAGGGGGGTTAGCATTATTATTGATAAGGATATTATGTGCTCTATAATCTCGACGAACATTGATGTGGAGGGACGGTATATATTTTTATACGGATACTTTGAAAATGTAAAATGTGTACTGGCTGAGGTATACATTCCCCCACCTTATAGACATGAGGTGCTCTTAAAACTATATGAGTTTCTGCTAGATAAAGGTGACTCTTTATTAATATTAATGGGTGATTTCAACTGCACAATGAATAACGACTTAGATAGAGTAACAAAAAGTCAAAACCCCCCCAAAAAAACGGTAGTTACCCCGCTCAAAAAACTAATGCAAGAATTTGGGTGGGGGGACATATGGAGGATTCAGAATCCAGAAGCAAAACAGTACTCATGTTATAGTAAGAGCTATGATTCTTTGTCAAGAATAGACTTGATATTTGGTAATCAGTTAACATTACAAAAAAATATAAAGGTCTTGTATGAACCGAGATGTATCTCAGATCACTCTCCAGTATTTGTAAAGGTGGGTTTGAAAGTTGAGAATCTGAAAGGGAAGTGTAAAAACTACATGATAAATCCCATATGGCTCAATTTAATAGGCAAAGAAAATCAAATATTAAAGGACTTGACTTTCTTTTTCCAAATTAATAAGGATAGAGCTGGAGTGAATGTGGTTTGGGACACTGCTAAGGCCTACATGAGAGGATTGATAAATAAAAAGATCATTGAGCTTAAAAAAGGATATAACAAAAAAGAGGAAGACCTAAGAACTAAGGTGATAAATAAGGAGGCACAGATGACAAGGGAAAAAACACAGGAAACCAAAGACGAGTGGATAAAAGCGGTTAATAATTATGATAACTACATCAAGAAAAGGGTGCAGAATAAAGAATTATTTGTCAAAACTAGAAATTACTGGGAGGGAGGTAAACCGGGTAAAGTCCTAGCCAAAATAATTAAGAACATGGAGGCGGTTGAGAATATCGCCGCAATTAGAGGAAAAGATGGCCTACTATATAATAATCAGGAAAAAATACGGGATATATTCAAGACCTTTTATAAAGAACTGTACTCAGTAAAAACCCAGTTACATGGAGAAGAGATGATAAAATATGTGCGAGAAATAAGAACCCCAAAACTCAATGATGATCAACAGACAGCATTAGACCGCCCTATATCCATAAACGAGATATAAGTAGCAATAAATGAAGCACCACTTGGTAAAACATCAGGCCCGGACGGTATTCCAAATGAATTATATAAAAGAGATAAAGAATTCTGGGCAAATAGACTTATGGAAGTATTTAAATACTCAAAAGGTACAGGATCCCTCCCAGAGTCTATGGGAGATGCGACGATTATTTTAATCCCAAAAAAAGATAAGGAACGATTGGATCCCATATCGTATCGCCCAATTTCATTTATGAATAATGAATGTAAAATTCTGGCTAGGATTTTGGCGAAAAGGTTGAGGAAGGTCATAGTACAGCTGATCCATGTGGACCAAAACGGATTCATTCCGGATAGGTCTACAACAATGGGCTTGCTTAGGGTCTTTGCAAATATCCAGTTTACAGAGAATAATAAAGAATTGTGCTCTATTCTATCATTAGATGCGCATAAAGCATTTGACTCTGTGAACTGGGACTTTGTATGGGAAGCTATGACAAAATTTGGTATTGGCCCAGGATTTATAGACTGGATGAAGATTATATATAAAGACTCCAAAGCCAGAATATCAGTTAATGGTGTATTATCTGATAGCTTCCGTATAGAACAAGGGGTGAGACAGGGTTGTCCTCTCTCCCCCTTGGTTTTTGGCCTGACAATAGAAATCCTGGCTATAAAGGTCAGGCAGGACGTGGATCTGCGGGGCTTTGGACTAAGGGGGAGTGAGGACAAAATCTCTCTATATGCAGATGATCTGCTCTTCTTCCTGGATGATACAAATAAGGATCTGCAACGTGTCATGTCGCTGGTGGAGGAGTTTGGTAGACAATTGGGTATTCTAATTAACTGGGAAAAATCGATTCTGCTTCCTCTGAATGACAAGAATGTGATCTCAGAGGCAAAATTAAAGATTCTTAGCCCCCCAAGACAGCTTCAAATACTTAGGCCTGGAAATATCTAAGGACCCTAATAAATTTATAGCACTGAACATTAAATCATTACTTGATAAGATGAAGGAGAGGATTAAAGTCTGGAATAAACTACCAATAAACAAAGCAGACCGAATTGGACTAATTAAAATGATACTGTTACCCCAGTTGCTCTACGTCATTAGAAACAGTCCCATTTACCTGGGGGAATCGGTTTTTCATGACAGAGAAATTATTCAATGTATTAACCTGGTCAAACAAAAGGGTAAGGAAAAAGATGTATTTGCTTACAAGATCTTACGAACAAGGAGGACTAGAGGTCCCAGATATCAGATTGTACTATATGGTAGCTAATATTGCAACAATGATGAATTGGGCACAGGTGGACTTTCTGAGCCATTTGGTATATAAGAGTGAGGGTGGCTTACAAGATATATTTACATTACTCGAATCAGGACAACTGGAAAGTACGCACCTATATAAAATCCCATTGGTAAAATCATTGGTGAAGGTATGGAGTAAAGTCAAAAAATCACTGAATTTAGAGGGGCAGATTAAAGTCACACCATTATGGTATAATAGGAGGTTAGGTAATGCTACCTTTTTGAAAGAGGCCAAATACTGGACTGATAAGGGTTTATGGTATATTTCACAATATTTTCAAAATGAAACACTGAAGGATAGGGACACATTATTAATGAATGTAAGGGAAGATAGACAAAGTTATTTTAGATATATTCAGATGGTGGATATTGTTAAAACGGTTATAAAATAGGAAGATATAGTGATAAAACCACACGGTGATGAATAATATATTAGGCTGGAAAGGTAAGCACAAATTGGTAACAATATACCTTAATATACCTTAATTGTGCACACAGTATAGAAAGTTAATAAACATATGTTAATATATAATATAGAATGGATAAATGTGGTAGAGTCAATTTATAAAAAAATCGATTAAATATTCCAATAAAAGAGATCGATTGTATAGTCAGATAAAAAAAAAAATCGGATAAGTGGTCAAATAAATAGCAGAGAAGTGTCTTTAGATTATTTCATATCAAATTTTCGGATATTATATGAATATAATTTTGAAAATTCGCTAAGTAAACTTGTCTTCTTATTTTTATGGGTAATCCAACATATTCCAGTGTTAAATTAGTTGCAGAATGTTCATAATATATTATAAGTTGATCAATTTTCATACATTTCCTTAATTTATACCATGGAAGATCTGATATTCACAATAGAGCACTGCAGCTATATAGTTTATCAGTGGGTGATTTTCGAATTAATAGTTTAGTATAGATAGTCTTGTTATAAAATTCGATTGTGCTTGCTGTGGAGGCGTCCCTCTCACAGTTAAGCTTACTCACCCAGGTCTAGAGCGCTTGTCTATGTGATGTGTTGATTTCGTTCAGCTGTCAGCATCTCACATGGCATTGAATGGAAAAAAGATGAAGTTGTTGGAAATCTTGTATGATCCTTACTTTTTCGATTCTTTGATCTTTAATCCTGCAGGATGATTTGGTCTGTAGTTTGGTTCCTTTAATCCGCCAGACGCGTTTCGAGGTGACCTCACCTCTTCCTCAGTGGCTTAAGAATGGAAACCAAACTATTTTTCTCCTTATATATAGTGTCTTTGGTTGTAATTAAAACCTGGATTTTCAGAGTGTTGGAAAATCTGGTAAGGGTGTATCCCTTTGTGCAAATATCAAGAGTGGGTCATCGTATAGTTCAGATAAATTCCAACTTTTAAGATTGTACTTTGTCTCATAGAAAAGGATACAAATAGCCAAAAAGCGCATATACGATTCTCTCATATTTTTCTTATGATTTTTCTTATAATTGCGTTTTTTTACTTATTGGATTCCTAATTATAGGATATCTTCTTTTCATATGTATCTCTTGTATTAGACATAAGTGGAGTCTCACTCAATATTACATTCAATGGACACTTTACAGAAAAGTATATTTCACCCAAAAAAAATCCATCACAAAAAGTATATATTTTGCAAAAGTATGCCCTGAACCAAAAAAAGGACATGCGTTTATGATGCGTTTTTATTGCGTTTTTTCCAGCTAAATAATTTTTTTTTTTTTATAGAATCAGCCAAAAAAACGCATATGCGTTTATAATGCGTTTTTGTTGCGTTTTTCCTTCAATTTTTTTTTTTTTTTTTTGTTTATATTGTTCTAAGGGGGTATATAGTTCTATTGTATCTCTCCTGCATTGTTTTATATTATAAATATACATTATACAATCATCAATCAACATTCAATAATTCCTTTATAATTGTTTCATAAAAATGGAATAGAATCAGCTAAAAAACGCATATGCGTTTATGATGCGTTTTTGTTGAGTTTTTTCATTTTTATATTCACAATCACATTCTGTTTCTATTCCATATATTCCAACACATATGTGACTTTATAGGTCAAATTTCTATCTAACGAACATAATCGTTCATAGTACTGTCATCTCCTATTAGTATTTAGAAATGTTAGTAATTAAATTTATTTATTTTTTTTTTTTTTCATTAAAAATGTTACATTTTAAAATAATAGAAAATAAATTATTTATTAATTAATATCGTATTAAACTGTGTTTTAGTGTGTTATAAATGTGTTAAAAGTGTTACAGGTAAATATAATATTACGAAAATATATAGTATTTCGAAAAATTATAATATTTAAAAAAATTATAGTATTTAAAAAAATGTTGCGAAAAAGTGTTACATATTATTTTCTGCTTGTTTTCTGTGTTGTGTTGTTAAAGGAAGTGTGCCTTCCCCAGAGGGAGAGTCGTGGTGCTGATAAACAGCCTGACACACGACTCCTCATCAGGGAGAGGCCCACCCCCTATATAAAACCCCATATTTCATACTCCGAATTTAGACCTCCTGGTCTTATTGAGTTAAAATCATAAATATATCGTGACTCTATCCGGGACATTTTTGAGATATGATCACCCCCTCTCCAATTGGTTTTAATTTTTTCTAAAGCTGTAAATATTATTCCACTTGGATCTTTATTGTGTATTTGTTTAAAATGCATTGATAGGGGGTGTTTTTCGTATCCTTTTTTTATATTCGCTATGTGTTCAGAGATCCTTGTTTTTAAACTCCTTTTCGTTCTCCCCACATACTGTTTTTTACACGGGCATTCTACTATGTAAATTACACTAATTGTATTACACGTTAGAAGATCTTTAATTTCCCGTATAAATGTACTGTTATATGATTGGACTTTAGTGTTTTTTTTGGGGAATTTGGTTATTTTGCAGTTATTGCACCGTCCACAGCGAAAAAAACCTTTCAAATTATGCCAATCCTGTATCATAGACTGTTGTTGATTTTTATTGTTTTGTACCGTTGGAGCAATTTTCAATGATAAGTTAGATGCTTTAGTATAAGTTATTTTTGGTTTTTCTGTTAGTGATGATCCTATTATTTTATCTTTAAGTATGTGATGCCAATGTTTGTTAATCATTTTTTCTATTTGTTTATGTTGAGTATTATATGGTAATATAATCCTAATTATATCTTCCTCTTGTATTGTGCTTACATCATTTACTTTCTCTTTGAAGAAAGTATCTCTTGTCATATTTTGTACCTTCTTTAATGACTTATCTAGTACATTTATTGGGTATTGTTTAATAGAAAACTGTTTTTTCATTTCTTCAGCTTCTTTTTCAAAATCTTCTTGTTTTGTACAATTTCGTTTTAGTCTTTGGAATTGGCTTGTTGGGATATTTATAAGCCAACGTGGCAGATGGCAACTTGAAAACAAAATGTGACTATTTCTTGATACAGGTTTCTGATACGTTTGGCAAATCATATGGTCCATTTCTATTGATATTAATAAATCTAAAAATTCTATCTGTTTTGTGCTAAAATTTAAACTGAACTTTAATTTCCCGTATAAATGTACTGTTATATGATTGGACTTTAGTGTTTTTTTTGGGGAATTTGGTTATTTTGCAGTTATTGCACCGTCCACAGCGAAAAAAACCTTTCAAATTATGCCAATCCTGTATCATAGACTGTTGTTGATTTTTATTGTTTTGTACCGTTGGAGCAATTTTCAATGATAAGTTAGATGCTTTAGTATAAGTTATTTTTGGTTTTTCTGTTAGTGATGATCCTATTATTTTATCTTTAAGTATGTGATGCCAATGTTTGTTAATCATTTTTTCTATTTGTTTATGTTGAGTATTATATGGTAATATAATCCTAATTATATCTTCCTCTTGTATTGTGCTTACATCATTTACTTTCTCTTTGAAGAAAGTATCTCTTGTCATATTTTGTACCTTCTTTAATGACTTATCTAGTACATTTATTGGGTATTGTTTAATAGAAAACTGTTTTTTCATTTCTTCAGCTTCTTTTTCAAAATCTTCTTGTTTTGTACAATTTCGTTTTAGTCTTTGGAATTGGCTTGTTGGGATATTTATAAGCCAACGTGGCAGATGGCAACTTGAAAACAAAATGTGACTATTTCTTGATACAGGTTTCTGATACGTTTGGCAAATCATATGGTCCATTTCTATTGATATTAATAAATCTAAAAATTCTATCTGTTTTGTGCTAAAATTTAAACTGAACTTCAAATTTATTTGGTTATGGTTAATAACATCCAAAACATTTCTCAATTCTGTGTCTGTGTTGTTCCATATTAATAAAATATCGTCTATATAACGATGCCAGAGTACCAGGTTGCCCCCTAAAAGTGGAAGGATATATTCCTCCTCCCACTCTGTCATAAAAAGATTTGCATAACTAGGGGCAAACCTGGTACCCATGGCAGTTCCAGTCGTTTGTAAGTAAAAATCTGTATTGTAATAAAAATAGTTATGAGTTAAAATAAATTGAACTCCTTGGGCTATAAAATCTATTTGTTCTTTAGGAAGATTACTTTTTTTCTCTAGCTGTGCAATGATTGATCGGATACCAGCTTCATGTTGTATCACAGTGTACAATGAGTTTACATCTAATGTAGCCAATATCCAATTGGGCTGGTATTGTGTTTTCTCTATCATCTCTATGATTTGGGTGCTGTCTTTAACATATGAGAAACCTTTTTTGACTATCGGTTGTAATATTTTATCTATGTATTGCGATAGATTCGAAGTCAATGACCCAATTCCTGAGATGATAGGTCTCCCTGGAGGATTTTTCAGATCCTTATGTATCTTTGGGATACAGTAAAATACAGGTAAACGTTGTTGTGTACCTGTTATGTATTTGTATTCAGATTCTTGCAGGATATTGGCATCTATCCCTTTTTTAGCGAAATTTATTAATGCATTATTGTATTCTTTAGTGGGGTTTGAACTTAATTTTTGATACGTTGAGTTGTCAGATAATTGTTTTTGACATTCCATATCGTATTGTTCTAAATCTAATATAACAACTGCTCCCCCTTTATCAGCAGGTCTAATGACAATATTCTTTTGTTCCTGGAGTTGTTTTATTGCATTAAATTCTGCTGGACTTAAGTTATTTCTTTTATTAGAATGTATTTTCAATGTTCTGATGTCCGCTTCTACATTTTTCTTAAATGCTGCCAGTTCATGACTTATTTCCTGTCTAGGGTACAACTTAGATTTTAATTTTAAATCTGTATGTGTATACTCGTCATTTCGTATAAAGTTAGTGATTGCAGGGTTCTTGATGAAATATTTTTTGAGGCATAATTTTCTGATGAATTTTTCAATTCCGATGAAGGTATCAAATTTATTTAATTTTGCTGTTGGTGCAAATTTTAATCCTTTGTTAATTAAATTATATTGTGGTACTGTTAATTCAATGGAGCTTAGGTTGACAATGGCATTATCATCATTAGTGGTTAATTCCTGTAGTTTTGCCTTTTTCCTCTCTGTCCCCTTTCCTCTTCGTATTCTCTTTTTCTTGTGTCTATGTGTTCCTGGTGATAGTGATGGTGAGATTGATGTGTCGTTTCCCTGTTTTATATGCGGGGAGAGTTCCTTTTGTGATAAGTGTTCTGTGGATATTTGTGTGGATCCCAATTGTGGTCTCTGTGCCTTAAGTTGTAATTGTGCCTCATTGGTGATATTGGGTGCCTTTGTTCTGGTGATTGCTGTGTCTCTTGATATGGACGTATCCTGTGATGGGGGGGTGTTCTGTCTAAAAAATGTGGGTGTGCCAAAGATTCGTACCTATTAGTGGTAGGTACATTAATTTGTATATTATGTTCCTTATTATTTTGTGTATTTAAAGTGACATTGTGCTTTTTTGGTTGATTATCTTTGTGATTGTTCTGATTTTTAGTATTATCTACAGTGTAATTTCTAATTTTCCTACTTTTTTTTAAGATAATTTCTTCTTCCATTGTACTTAAGCTTTTACAAATCCTTTCATGCCATTTTTTTGTTTCCTCATTGTTTGGGAATTGATTAACTATTTCTTTAATTAAGTTAATTTGCTCTGTGATAGTTTCCAACATTTGTGTTCTTCTCTTGATAATTAGTTGGACTAATGTTATTGATTGTATCATCAATAGATTGTCCCACTCTTGTTTGAACTCTTCATCATATAAATCATAAGCTGGGACCTTAGTTAATCGGAGACCCTTTGGTATATTACCATTCTCGAGGTACCTGTTAAGGGATTTAATTTCCCACCTCTGTCTCAATTGTTTAATTAAAAGTGTCTCTAATTCCCTAAAGGTCTCAGTAATAGATCTAGTTTCAATGTTTGATTGACTTGGTTCATCAAAAGTATATAGTTCAACCCTTGATTTCTGTTTATCAATGAAATTCCAGATGTCCATAGTGTCAAATTAAGAGGAGCTCGACTATAGATAGGTGAAATATTGTATACTTAAATTGTGAATTATAGTGGCTCACTCTGTTTGACACCGCGGTAATGGTGCTCTGCTGCAAGTGATTCACCCAATCTCTTAACAAGTAAGTAAATATAAAAATAATCAGCAGGCACTCACCATCTGTATTTCGCACATATATAACACATTTATTATTATTTAAAATTTAAAATATTAAAATAAATAAAAAAAGAGAAAATGGATAACAATATACCTTAATATACCTTAATTGTGCACACAGTATAGAAAGTTAATAAACATATGTTAATATATAATATAGAATGGATAAATGTGGTAGAGTCAATTTATAAAAAAATCGATTAAATATTCCAATAAAAGAGATCGATTGTATAGTCAGATAAAAAAAAAATCGGATAAGTGGTCAAATAAATAGCAGAGAAGTGTCTTTAGATTATTTCATATCAAATTTTCGGATATTATATGAATATAATTTTGAAAATTCGCTAAGTAAACTTGTCTTCTTATTTTTATGGGTAATCCAACATATTCCAGTGTTAAATTAGTTGCAGAATGTTCATAATATATTATAAGTTGATCAATTTTCATAAATTTCCTTAATTTATACCATGGAAGATCTGATATTCACAATAGAGCACTGCAGCTATATAGTTTATCAGTGGGTGATTTTTGAATTAATAGTTTAGTATAGATAGTCTTGTTATAAAATTCGATTGTGCTTGCTGTGGAGGCGTCCCTCTCACAGTTAAGCTTACTCACCCAGGTCTAGAGCGCTTGTCTATGTGATGTGTTGATTTCGTTCAGCTGTCAGCATCTCACATGGCATTGAATGGAAAAAAGATGAAGTTGTTGGAAATCTTGTATGATCCTTACTTTTTCGATTCTTTGATCTTTAATCCTGCAGGATGATTTGGTCTGTAGTTTGGTTCCTTTAATCCGCCAGACGCGTTTCGAGGTGACCTCACCTCTTCCTCAGTGGCTTAAGAATGGAAACCAAACTATTTTTCTCCTTATATATAGTGTCTTTGGTTGTAATTAAAACCTGGATTTTCAGAGTGTTGGAAAATCTGGTAAGGGTGTATCCCTTTGTGCAAATATCAAGAGTGGGTCATCGTATAGTTCAGATAAATTCCAACTTTTAAGATTGTACTTTGTCTCATAGAAAAGGATACAAATAGCCAAAAAGCGCATATACGATTCTCTCATATTTTTCTTATGATTTTTCTTATAATTGCGTTTTTTTACTTATTGGATTCCTAATTATAGGATATCTTCTTTTCATATGTATCTCTTGTATTAGACATAAGTGGAGTCTCACTCAATATTACATTCAATGGACACTTTACAGAAAAGTATATTTCACCCAAAAAAAATCCATCACAAAAAGTATATATTTTGCAAAAGTATGCCCTGAACCAAAAAAAGGACATGCGTTTATGATGCGTTTTTATTGCGTTTTTTCCAGCTAAATTTTTTTTTTTTTTTAATAGAATCAGCCAAAAAAACGCATATGCGTTTATAATGCGTTTTTGTTGCGTTTTATCTTCAATTTATTATTTTTTTTTTGTTTATATTGTTCTAAGGGGGTATATAGTTCTATTGTATCTCTCCTGCATTGTTTTATATTATAAATATACATTATACAATCATCAATCAACATTCAATAATTCCTTTATAATTGTTTCATAAAAATGGAATAGAATCAGCTAAAAAATGCATATGCGTTTATGATGCGTTTTTGTTGAGTTTTTTCATTTTTATATTCACAATCACATTCTGTTTCTATTCCATATATTCCAACACATATGTGACTTTATAGGTCAAATTTCTATCTAACGAACATAATCGTTCATAGTACTGTCATCTCCTATTAGTATTTAGAAATGTTAGTAATTAAATTATTATTTTTTTTTTTCATTAAAAATGTTACATTTTAAAATAATAGAAAATAAATTATTTATTAATTAATATCGTATTAAACTGTGTTTTAGTGTGTTATAAATGTGTTAAAAGTGTTACAGGTAAATATAATATTACGAAAATATATAGTATTTCGAAAAATTATAATATTTAAAAAAATTATAGTATTTAAAAAAATGTTGCGAAAAAGTGTTACATATTATTTTCTGCTTGTTTTCTGTGTTGTGTTGTTAAAGGAAGTGTGCCTTCCCCAGAGGGAGAGTCGTGGTGCTGATAAACAGCCTGACACACGACTCCTCATCAGGGAGAGGCCCACCCCCTATATAAAACCCCATATTTCATACTCCGAATTTAGACCTCCTGGTCTTATTGAGTTAAAATCATAAATATATCGTGACTCTATCCGGGACATTTTTGAGATATGATCACCCCCTCTTAATTGGTTTTAATTTTTTCTAAAGCTGTAAATATTATTCCACTTGGATCTTTATTGTGTATTTGTTTAAAATGCATTGATAGGGGGTGTTTTTCGTATCCTTTTTTTATATTCGCTATGTGTTCAGAGATCCTTGTTTTTAAACTCCTTTTCGTTCTCCCCACATACTGTTTTTTACACGGGCATTCTACTATGTAAATTACACTAATTGTATTACACGTTAGAAGATCTTTAATTTCCCGTATAAATGTACTGTTATATGATTGGACTTTAGTGTTTTTTTTGGGGAATTTGGTTATTTTGCAGTTATTGCACCGTCCACAGCGAAAAAAACCTTTCAAATTATGCCAATCCTGTATCATAGACTGTTGTTGATTTTTATTGTTTGTACCGTTGGAGCAATTTTCAATGATAAGTTAGATGCTTTAGTATAAGTTATTTTTGGTTTTTCTGTTAGTGATGATCCTATTATTTTATCTTTAAGTATGTGATGCCAATGTTTGTTAATAATTTTTTCTATTTGTTTATGTTGAGTATTATATGGTAATATAATCCTAATTATATCTTCCTCTTGTATTGTGCTTACATCATTTACTTTCTCTTTGAAGAAAGTATCTCTTGTCATATTTTGTACCTTCTTTAATGACTTATCTAGTACATTTATTGGGTATTGTTTAATAGAAAACTGTTTTTTCATTTCTTCAGCTTCTTTTTCAAAATCTTCTTGTTTTGTACAATTTCGTTTTAGTCTTTGGAATTGGCTTGTTGGGATATTTATAAGCCAACGTGGCAGATGGCAACTTGAAAACAAAATGTGACTATTTCTTGATACAGGTTTCTGATACGTTTGGCAAATCATATGGTCCATTTCTATTGATATTAATAAATCTAAAAATTCTATCTGTTTTGTGCTAAAATTTAAACTGAACTTCAAATTTATTTGGTTATGGTTAATAACATCCAAAAAATTTCTCAATTCTGTGTCTGTGTTGTTCCATATTAATAAAATATCGTCTATATAACGATGCCAGAGTACCAGGTTGCCCCCTAAAAGTGGAAGGATATATTCCTCCTCCCACTCTGTCATAAAAAGATTTGCATAACTAGGGGCAAACCTGGTACCCATGGCAGTTCCAGTCGTTTGTAAGTAAAAATCTGTATTGTAATAAAAATAGTTATGAGTTAAAATAAATTGAACTCCTTGGGCTATAAAATCTATTTGTTCTTTAGGAAGATTACTTTTTTTCTCTAGCTGTGCAATGATTGATCGGATACCAGCTTCATGTTGTATCACAGTGTACAATGAGTTTACATCTAATGTAGCCAATATCCAATTGGGCTGGTATTGTGTTTTCTCTATCATCTCTATGATTTGGGTGCTGTCTTTAACATATGAGAAACCTTTTTTGACTATCGGTTGTAATATTTTATCTATGTATTGCGATAGATTCGAAGTCAGTGACCCAATTCATGAGATGATAGGTCTCCCTGGAGGATTTTTCAGATCCTTATGTATCTTTGGGATACAGTAAAATACAGGTAAACGTTGTTGTGTACCTGTTATGTATTTGTATTCAGATTCTTGCAGGATATTGGCATCTATCCCTTTTTTAGCGAAATTTATTAATGCATTATTGTATTCTTTAGTGGGGTTTGAACTTAATTTTTGATACGTTGAGTTGTCAGATAATTGTTTTTGACATTCCATATCGTATTGTTCTAAATCTAATATAACAACTGCTCCCCCTTTATCAGCAGGTCTAATGACAATATTCTTTTGTTCCTGGAGTTGTTTTATTGCATTAAATTCTGCTGGACTTAAGTTATTTCTTTTATTAGAATGTATTTTCAATGTTCTGATGTCCGCTTCTACATTTTTCTTAAATGCTGCCAGTTCATGACTTATTTCCTGTCTAGGGTACAACTTAGATTTTAATTTTAAATCTGTATGTGTATACTCGTCATTTCGTATAAAGTTAGTGATTGCAGGGTTCTTGATGAAATATTTTTTGAGGCATAATTTTCTGATGAATTTTTCAATTCCGATGAAGGTATCAAATTTATTTAATTTTGCTGTTGGTGCAAATTTTAATCCTTTGTTAATTAAATTATATTGTGGTACTGTTAATTCAATGGAGCTTAGGTTGACAATGGCATTATCATCATTAGTGGTTAATTCCTGTAGTTTTGCCTTTTTCCTCTCTGTCCCCTTTCCTCTTCGTATTCTCTTTTTCTTGTGTCTATGTGTTCCCGGTGATAGTGATGGTGAGATTGATGTGTCGTTTCCCTGTTTTGTATGCGGGGAGAGTTCCTTTTGTGATAAGTGTTCTGTGGATATTTGTGTGGATCCCATATTGTGTGGATCCCAATATTATATTTACCTGTAACACTTTTAACACATTTATAACACACTAAAACACAGTTTAATACGATATTAATTAATAAATAATTTATTTTCTATTATTTTAAAATGTAACATTTTTAATGAAAAAAAAAAATAATAATTTAATTACTAACATTTCTAAATACTAATAGGAGATGACAGTACTATGAACGATTATGTTCGTTAGATAGAAATTTGACCTATAAAGTCACATATGTGTTGGAATATATGGAATAGAAACAGAATGTGATTGTGAATATAAAAATGAAAAAACTCAACAAAAAACGCATCATAAACGCATATGCGTTTTTTAGCTGATTCTATTCCATTTTTATGAAACAATTATAAAGGAATTATTGAATGTTGATTGATGATTGTATAATGTATATTTATAATATAAAACAATGCAGGAGAGATACAATAGAACTATATACCCCCTTAGAACAATATAAACAAAAAAAAAATAATAAATTGAAGGAAAAACGCAACAAAAACGCATTATAAACGCATATGCGTTTTTTTGGCTGATTCTATTAAAAAAAAAAAAATAATTTAGCTGGAAAAAACGCAATAAAAACGCATCATAAACGCATGTCCTTTTTTTGGTTCAGGGCATACTTTTGCAAAATATATACTTTTTGTGATGGATTTTTTTTGGGTGAAATATACTTTTCTGTAAAGTGTCCATTGAATGTAATATTGAGTGAGACTCTACTTATGTCTAATACAAGAGATACATATGAAAAGAAGATATCCTATAATTAGGAATCCAATAAGTAAAAAAACGCAATTATAAGAAAAATCATAAGAAAAATATGAGAGAATCGTATATGCGCTTTTTGGCTATTTGTATCCTTTTCTATGAGACAAAGTACAATCTTAAAAGTTGGAATTTATCTGAACTATACGATGACCCACTCTTGATATTTGCACAAAGGGATACACCCTTACCAGATTTTCCAACACTCTGAAAATCCAGGTTTTAATTACAACCAAAGACACTATATATAAGGAGAAAAATAGTTTGGTTTCCATTCTTAAGCCACTGAGGAAGAGGTGAGGTCACCTCGAAACGCGTCTGGCGGATTAAAGGAACCAAACTACAGACCAAATCATCCTGCAGGATTAAAGATCAAAGAATCGAAAAAGTAAGGATCATACAAGATTTCCAACAACTTCATCTTTTTTCCATTCAATGCCATGTGAGATGCTGACAGCTGAACGAAATCAACACATCACATAGACAAGCGCTCTAGACCTGGGTGAGTAAGCTTAACTGTGAGAGGGACGCCTCCACAGCAAGCACAATCGAATTTTATAACAAGACTATCTATACTAAACTATTAATTCGAAAATCACCCACTGATAAACTATATAGCTGCAGTGCTCTATTGTGAATATCAGATCTTCCATGGTATAAATTAAGGAAATGTATGAAAATTGATCAACTTATAATATATTATGAACATTCTGCAACTAATTTAACACTGGAATATGTTGGATTACCCATAAAAATAAGAAGACAAGTTTACTTAGCGAATTTTCAAAATTATATTCATATAATATCCGAAAATTTGATATGAAATAATCTAAAGACACTTCTCTGCTATTTATTTGACCACTTATCCGATTTTTTTTTTATCTGACTATACAATCGATCTCTTTTATTGGAATATTTAATCGATTTTTTTATAAATTGACTCTACCACATTTATCCATTCTATATTATATATTAACATATGTTTATTAACTTTCTATACTGTGTGCACAATTAAGGTATATTAAGGTATATTGTTATCCATTTTCTCTTTTTTTATTTATTTTAATATTTTAAATTTTAAATAATAATAAATGTGTTATATATGTGCGAAATACAGATGGTGAGTGCCTGCTGATTATTTTTATATTTACTTACTTGTTAAGAGATTGGGTGAATCACTTGCAGCAGAGCACCATTACCGCGGTGTCAAACAGAGTGAGCCACTATAATTCACAATTTAAGTATACAATATTTCACCTATCTATAGTCGAGCTCCTCTTAATTTGACACTATGGACATCTGGAATTTCATTGATAAACAGAAATCAAGGGTTGAACTATATACTTTTGATGAACCAAGTCAATCAAACATTGAAACTAGATCTATTACTGAGACCTTTAGGGAATTAGAGACACTTTTAATTAAACAATTGAGACAGAGGTGGGAAATTAAATCCCTTAACAGGTACCTCGAGAATGGTAATATACCAAAGGGTCTCCGATTAACTAAGGTCCCAGCTTATGATTTATATGATGAAGAGTTCAAACAAGAGTGGGACAATCTATTGATGATACAATCAATAGCATTAGTCCAACTAATTATCAAGAGAAGAACACAAATGTTGGAAACTATCACAGAGCAAATTAACTTAATTAAAGAAATAGTTAATCAATTCCCAAACAATGAGGAAACAAAAAAATGGCATGAAAGGATTTGTAAAAGCTTAAGTACAATGGAAGAAGAAATTATCTTAAAAAAAGTAGGAAAATTAGAAATTACACTGTAGATAATACTAAAAATCAGAACAATCACAAAGATAATCAACCAAAAAAGCACAATGTCACTTTAAATACACAAAATAATAAGGAACATAATATACAAATTAATGTACCTACCACTAATAGGTACGAATCTTTGGCACACCCACATTTTTTAGACAGAACACCCCCCCATCACAGGATACGTCCATATCAAGAGACACAGCAATCACCAGAACAAAGGCACCCAATATCACCAATGAGGCACAATTACAACTTAAGGCACAGAGACCACAATTGGGATCCACACAAATATCCACAGAACACTTATCACAAAAGGAACTCTCCCCGCATACAAAACAGGGAAACGACACATCAATCTCACCATCACTATCACCAGGAACACATAGACACAAGAAAAAGAGAATACGAAGAGGAAAGGGGACAGAGAGGAAAAAGGCAAAACTACAGGAATTAACCACTAATGATGATAATGCCATTGTCAACCTAAGCTCCATTGAATTAACAGTACCACAATATAATTTAATTAACAAAGGATTAAAATTTGCACCAACAGCAAAATTAAATAAATTTGATACCTTCATCGGAATTGAAAAATTCATCAGAAAATTATGCCTCAAAAAATATTTCATCAAGAACCCTGCAATCACTAACTTTATACGAAATGACGAGTATACACATACAGATTTAAAATTAAAATCTAAGTTGTACCCTAGACAGGAAATAAGTCATGAACTGGCAGCATTTAAGAAAAATGTAGAAGCGGACATCAGAACATTGAAAATACATTCTAATAAAAGAAATAACTTAAGTCCAGCAGAATTTAATGCAATAAAACAACTCCAGGAACAAAAGAATATTGTCATTAGACCTGCTGATAAAGGGGGAGCAGTTGTTATATTAGATTTAGAACAATACGATATGGAATGTCAAAAACAATTATCTGACAACTCAACGTATCAAAAATTAAGTTCAAACCCCACTAAAGAATACAATAATGCATTAATAAATTTCGCTAAAAAAGGGATAGATGCCAATATCCTGCAAGAATCTGAATACAAATACATAACAGGTACACAACAACGTTTACCTGTATTTTACTGTATCCCAAAGATACATAAGGATCTGAAAAATCCTCCAGGGAGACCTATCATCTCAGGAATTGGGTCATTGACTTCGAATCTATCGCAATACATAGATAAAATATTACAACCGATAGTCAAAAAAGGTTTCTCATATGTTAAAGACAGCACCCAAATCATAGAGATGATAGAGAAAACACAATACCAGCCCAATTGGATATTGGCTACATTAGATGTAAACTCATTGTACACTGTGATACAACATGAAGCTGGTATCCGATCAATCATTGCACAGCTAGAGAAAAAAAGTAATCTTCCTAAAGAACAAATAGATTTTATAGCCCAAGGAGTTCAATTTATTTTAACTCATAACTATTTTTATTACAATACAGATTTTTACTTACAAACGACTGGAACTGCCATGGGTACCAGGTTTGCCCCTAGTTATGCAAATCTTTTTATGACAGAGTGGGAGGAGGAATATATCCTTCCACTTTTAGGGGGCAACCTGGTACTCTGGCATCGTTATATAGACGATATTTTATTAATATGGAACAACACAGACACAGAATTGAGAAATTTTTTGGATGTTATTAACCATAACCAAATAAATTTGAAGTTCAGTTTAAATTTTAGCACAAAACAGATAGAATTTTTAGATTTATTAATATCAATAGAAATGGACCATATGATTTGCCAAACGTATCAGAAACCTGTATCAAGAAATAGTCACATTTTGTTTTCAAGTTGCCATCTGCCACGTTGGCTTATAAATATCCCAACAAGCCAATTCCAAAGACTAAAACGAAATTGTACAAAACAAGAAGATTTTGAAAAAGAAGCTGAAGAAATAAAAAAACAGTTTTCTATTAAACAATACCCAATAAATGTACTAGATAAGTCATTAAAGAAGGTACAAAATATGACAAGAGATACTTTCTTCAAAGAGAAAGTAAATGATGTAAGCACAATACAAGAGGAAGATATAATTAGGATTATATTACCATATAATACTCAACATAAACAAATAGAAAAAATTATTAACAAACATTGGCATCACATACTTAAAGATAAAATAATAGGATCATCACTAACAGAAAAACCAAAAATAACTTATACTAAAGCATCTAACTTATCATTGAAAATTGCTCCAACGGTACAAAACAATAAAAATCAACAACAGTCTATGATACAGGATTGGCATAATTTGAAAGGTTTTTTTCGCTGTGGACGGTGCAATAACTGCAAAATAACCAAATTCCCCAAAAAAAACACTAAAGTCCAATCATATAACAGTACATTTATACGGGAAATTAAAGATCTTCTAACGTGTAATACAATTAGTGTAATTTACATAGTAGAATGCCCGTGTAAAAAACAGTATGTGGGGAGAACGAAAAGGAGTTTAAAAACAAGGATCTCTGAACACATAGCGAATATAAAAAAAGGATACGAAAAACACCCCCTATCAATGCATTTTAAACAAATACACAATAAAGATCCAAGTGGAATAATATTTACAGCTTTAGAAAAAATTAAAACCAATTGGAGAGGGGGTGATCATATCTCAAAAATGTCCCGGATAGAGTCACGATATATTTATGATTTTAACTCAATAAGACCAGGAGGTCTAAATTCGGAGTATGAAATATGGGGTTTTATATAGGGGGTGGGCCTCTCCCTGATGAGGAGTCGTGTGTCAGGCTGTTTATCAGCACCACGACTCTCCCTCTGGGGAAGGCACACTTCCTTTAACAACACAACACAGAAAACAAGCAGAAAATAATATGTAACACTTTTTCGCAACATTTTTTGAAATACTATAATTTTTTTAAATATTATAATTTTTCGAAATACTATATATTTTCGTAATATTATATTTACCTGTAACACTTTTAACACATTTATAACACACTAAAACACAGTTTAATACGATATTAATTAATAAATAATTTATTTTCTATTATTTTAAAATGTAACATTTTTAATGAAAAAAATAAAATAAAAAAATAATAATAATAATTTAATTACTAACATTTCTAAATGCTAATAGGAGATGACAGTACTATGAACGATTATGTTCGTTAGATAGAAATTTGACCTATAAAGTCACATATGTGTTGGAATATATGGAATAGAAACAGAATGTGATTGTGAATATAAAAATGAAAAAACTCAACAAAAACGCATCATAAACGCATATGCGTTTTTTAGCTGATTCTATTCCATTTTTATGAAACAATTATAAAGGAATTATTGAATGTTGATTGATGATTGTATAATGTATATTTATAATATAAAACAATGCAGGAGAGATACAATAGAACTATATACCCCCTTAGAACAATATAAACAAAAAAAAAAATTGAAGAAAAAACGCAACAAAAACGCATTATAAACGCATATGCGTTTTTTTGGCTGATTCTATTAAAAAAAAATAATAATTTAGCTGGAAAAAACGCAATAAAAACGCATCATAAACGCATGTGCGTTTTTTGGTTCAGGGCATACTTTTGCAAAATATATACTTTTTGTGATGGATTTTTTTTGGGTGAAATATACTTTTCTGTAAAGTGTCCATTGAATGTAATATTGAGTGAGACTCCACTTATGTCTAATACAAGAGATACATATGAAAAGAAGATATCCTATAATTAGGAATCCAATAAGTAAAAAAACGCAATTATAAGAAAAATCATAAGAAAAATATGAGAGAATCGTATATGCGCTTTTTGGCTATTTGTATCCTTTTCTATGAGACAAAGTACAATCTTAAAAGTTGGAATTTATCTGAACTATACGATGACCCACTCTTGATATTTGCACAAAGGGATACACCCTTACCAGATTTTCCAACACTCTGAAAATCCAGGTTTTAATTACAACCAAAGACACTATATATAAGGAGAAAAATAGTTTGGTTTCCATTCTTAAGCCACTGAGGAAGAGGTGAGGTCACCTCGAAACGCGTCTGGCGGATTAAAGGAACCAAACTACAGACCAAATCATCCTGCAGGATTAAAGATCAAAGAATCGAAAAAGTAAGGATCATACAAGATTTCCAACAACTTCATCTTTTTTCCATTCAATGCCATGTGAGATGCTGACAGCTGAACGAAATCAACACATCACATAGACAAGCGCTCTAGACCTGGGTGAGTAAGCTTAACTGTGAGAGGGACGCCTCCACAGCAAGCACAATCGAATTTTATAACAAGACTATCTATACTAAACTATTAATTCGAAAATCACCCACTGATAAACTATATAGCTGCAGTGCTCTATTGTGAATATCAGATCTTCCATGGTATAAATTAAGGAAATGTATGAAAATTGATCAACTTATAATATATTATGAACATTCTGCAACTAATTTAACACTGGAATATGTTGGATTACCCATAAAAATAAGAAGACAAGTTTACTTAGCGAATTTTCAAAATTATATTCATATAATATCCGAAAATTTGATATGAAATAATCTAAAGACACTTCTCTGCTATTTATTTGACCACTTATCCGATTTTTTTTTTATCTGACTATACAATCGATCTCTTTTATTGGAATATTTAATCGATTTTTTTATAAATTGACTCTACCACATTTATCCATTCTATATTATATATTAACATATGTTTATTAACTTTCTATACTGTGTGCACAATTAAGGTATATTAAGGTATATTGTTATCCATTTTCTCTTTTTTTATTTATTTTAATATTTTAAATTTTAAATAATAATAAATGTGTTATATATGTGCGAAATACAGATGGTGAGTGCCTGCTGATTATTTTTATATTTACTTACTTGTTAAGAGATTGGGTGAATCACTTGCAGCAGAGCACCATTACCGCGGTGTCAAACAGAGTGAGACACTATAATTCACAATTTAAGCACAAATTGGTGTCAAGATTGTATAAAAAGATACGAAAAACTAGAAGTGAGGGATTTATTTGTAATAGTAAATTAAAATGGGAGAATGATATAGGGATAATTACAGACGATCAGTGGGGGAAATTTTGGTGTTTTAAACCATATCTGAGGAACCCCTCTCATAGGGTAACTCAGTTTATGATATTACACCGTTTATATATAACACCAAAATGGCTCAAGAAAGTTTCAGCTAAAACGCCCGGATTATGTCCTAGATGTATGAATGATAAAGCGGATATTATCCATATGTGGTGGAGGTGCCCAAAGATTCAACCATTCTGGTGCAGTTTGATTGAATTAATCTGGGATATTTTTAGTTTCAAAATCCAATGGACGGCTTCTGTATGTATTTTGGGTGAAACTTCCCATGAGCTATCAAAGGAGAATGAAATTATGTTATACAAATCATGTTTTATAGCTCGCTTACTGATAGCAAGAAAATGGATGCGCCCTGAGGTACCAACAATAAAAGAATGGGAAAATTTGATGAACTCCAATTGTATAATAGAAAGAGTAGGATATATTAAGAGCAACATAGGTTATAGACATGAGAAAATTTGGGCTCAGTGGTCAAAACATATAAACAAATAGATATGTATATATATATATATATATATATTTTTTTTTTTTTCTTATTTGGTTTTTGTCCCCCCCCCCCCAATTCTCCCGGTGGATATAGGGTGGGGGGATATGGGTTTGGGAGGGGTGGGATGGGGGGGAGGGGGGAAATAAGGTTTAACCCCTTAAGGACCTAGGACGTACCGGTACGCCCTATTTCCCGAGTCCTTAAGGACCCAGGACGTACCGGTACGTCCTGACTTAAAATCTGTATTCCGGCGCCCCAGGGGTTAATTGGAACGGGATTTCGGCTGAAATCCTTCAGCCGGCATCCTGTGACAACGCCAGGGGGGGTCATTTGACCCCCCCGTATCGGCGATCGCAGCAAACCGCAGGTCAATTCAGACCTGCGGTTTGCTGCGCTTTTTGCAGTTTCTGATCGCCGCGGTCCCTGACCGCGGCGATCAGAAACTTTAGCGTGGCTAAAATAAATATTTTTCACCCCCCCCTGCACCCCTGCACGATTTTATGCCGGAGGGTGGTGCGGGGGGGGTGTCGCATGCGGTGGGGGCGGTGCGGGAGGCGGGCGGTGCGGCAGGCGGGATCGCGATCCCCCGCCCGCCTCCCCATGAACGATCGTTGGCTTCTAGTGGTTGTACCAGGGTGCCAGCACATTGCTGGCACCCTGGTATAAACGGCTGACATCTGTGAAGATGTCAGCCGTTTAACCCTTTCCATACCGCGGTCCGTACGGACCGCTGTATGGAAAAAGTTATCTGTCATCGGTCAGGGAGCTCCCTCCCTCTCCATCGGGGGGCTGCTGTGCCTTTGCAGCCCCCCGATGGAGAGGGAGGGAGCCCCCAGAGAGCCCCCCTCAGCCCCGTGCTTACCCTTCCCCGTCTGCGAAGTTCTGAGCAGACGGGGAGGGTTCCCATGGCAACAGGACGCCTGCTCAGGCGTCCTGCTGTCCATGGTGCTGAACAGATCTGTGCTGAAAGCATAGATCTGTTCAGTGTAAGTAAAATACAGTACAGAACAATATATATTGTTCTGTACTGTATTATACAGACACCAGACCCACTGGATCTTCAAGAACCAAGTGGGTCTGGGTCACAAAAATGTAAAAAAAAGTGAAAAAAGTTAAGATAAAAAAAAAAACCATTTATCACTGAATAAAAATTAAAAAAATAAAATAAACTACACATATTAGGTATCGCCGCGTCCGTAACGACCTGATCTATAAAATGGTCATGTTACTTTCCCAGCACGGTGAACGCCATAAAAATAAAAAAATAAAAACTATGAGAAAATTGAAATTTTGCCCACCTTACTTCCCAAAAAAGGTAATAAAAGTGATCAAAAAAGTCGCATGTACGCCAAAATAGTACCAATCAAACCGTCATCTCATCCCGCAAAAAATGAGACCCTACTCAAGATAATCGCCCAAAAGCTGAAAAAACTATGGCTCTTAGACTATGGAGACACTAAAACATGATTTTTTTTTTTTTTTAAATGAAATCATTCTGTAAAACTTACATAAATAAAAAAAAAGTATACATATTAGGTATCGCCGCGTCCGTATCGACCGGCTCTATAAAAATATCACATGACCTAACCCCTCAGATGACCACCGTAAAAAAATAAAAATAAAAACAGTGTAAAAAAAGCCATTTTTTGCCATCTTACGTCACAAAAAGTGTAATAGCAAGCGATCAAAAAGTCATATGCACCCCAAAATAGTGCCAATCAAACCGTCATCTCATCCCGCAAAAAATGAGACCCTACTCAAGATAATCGCCCAAAAACTGAAAAAACTATGGCTCTTAGACTATGGAGACACTAAAACATTTTTTTGGTTTTAAAAATGAAGTTATTGTATAAAACTTACATAAATAAAAAAAAATGTATACATATTAGGTATCGCCGCGTCCGTGACAACCTGCTCTATAAAATTACCCCATGATCTAACCTGTCAGATGAATGTTGTAAATAACAAAAAAAAAAAACGTGCCAAAAAAGCTATTTCTTGTTACCTTGCTGCACAAAAAGTGTAATATAGAGCAACCAAAAATCATATGTACCCTAAACTAGTACCAACAAAACTGCCACCCTATCCCGTAGTTTCTAAAATGGAGTCACTTTTTTGGAGTTTCTACTCTAGGGGTGCATCAGGGGGGCTTCAAATGGGACATGGTGTCAAAAAAAACAGTCCAGCAAAACCTGCCTTCCAAAAACCATATGGCATTCCTTTCCTTCTGCGCCCTGCCGTGTGCCCGTACAGCGGTTTACGACCACATATGGGGTGTTTCTGTAAACTACAGAATAAGGGCCATAAATATTGAGTTTTGTTTGGCTGTTAACTCTTGCTTTGTAACTGGAAAAAAAATATTAAAATGGAAAATCTGCCAAAAATGAGAAATTTTGAAATTGTGTCTCTATTTTCCATTAAATCTTGTGCAACACCTAAAGGGTTAACAAAGTTTGTAAAATCAGTTTTGAATAGCTTGAGGGGTGTAGTTTCTTAGATGGCGTCACTTTTATGGAGTTTCTACTCTAGGGGTGCATCAGGGGGGCTTCAAATGGGACATGGTGTCAAAAAACCAGTCCAGCAAAATCTGGCTTCCAAAAACCAAACCGCGCACCTTTCACTCTACGCCCCGCTGTGTGGCCGTACAGTAGTTTACAGCCACATATGGGGTGTTTCTGTAAACGGCAGAGTCAGGGCAATAAAGATACAATCTTGTTTGGCTGTTAAACCTTGCTTTGTAACTGGAAAAAAAATATTAAAATGGAAAATCTGCCAAAAATGTGAAATTTTGAAATTGTGTCTCTATTTTCCATTAAATCTTGTGCAACACCTAAAGGGTTAACAAAGTTTGTAAAATCAGTTTTGAATAGCTTGAGGGGTGTAGTTTCTTAGATGGGGTCACTTTTATGGAATTTCTAATCTAGGGGTGCATCAGGGGGGCTTCAAATGGGACATGGTGTCAAAAAACCAGTCCAGCAAAATCTGGCTTCCAAAAACCAAACCGCGCACCTTTCACTCTACGCCCTACTGTGTGCCCGTACAGTAGTTTACGGCCACATATGGGGTGTTTCTGTAAACGGCAGAGTCAGGGCAATAAAGATACAATCTTGTTTGGCTGTTAACCCTTGCTTTGTTAGTGGAAAAAATGGGTTAAAATTGAAAATTAGGCAAAAAAATGAAGTTCTCAAATTTCATCCCCATTTGCCAATAACTCTTGTGCAACACCTAAAGGGTTAACGACGTATGTAAAATCAGTTTTGAATACCTTGAGGGGTGTAGTTTCTTAGATGGGGTCACTTTTAGGGAGTTTCTCCTCTAGGGGTGCATCAGGGGGCTTCAAATGGGACATGGTGTCAAAAAACCAGTCCATAAAAATCAGCCTTCCAAAAACCAAACGGCGCACCTTTCACTCTACGCCCCGCTGTGTGGCCGTACAGTAGTTTATGGCCACATATTGGGTGTTTCTGTAAACGACAGAGTCAGGGCAATAAAGATACAATCTTGTTTGGCTGTTAACCCTTGGTTTGTTAGTGGAAAAAATGGGTTAAAATGAAAAATTTGACAAAAATATGAAATTCTCAAATTTCCTCCCCATTTGCCAATAACTCTTGTGCAACACCTAAAGGGTTAACAATGTATGCAAAATCAGTTTTGAATACCTTGAGGGGTGTAGTTTCTTAGATGGGGTCATTTTTGGGTGGTTTCTATTATGTAAGCCTCGCAAAGTGACTTCAGACCTGAACTGGTCGCTAAAAATTGAGTTTTTGTAAAATTATGAAAAATTTCAAGATTTGCTTCTAAACTTCTAAGCCTTATAACATCCCCAAAAAATAAAATATCATTCCCAAAACAATTCAAACATGAAGTAGACATATGGGGAATGTAAAGTCATCACAATTTTTTGGGGTATTACTATGTATTACAGAAGTAGAGAAACTGAAACTTTGAAATTTGCTAATTTTTTTCAAATTTTTGGTAAATTAGGTATTTTTTTGTGCAAAAAAAATAATTTTTTTGACTTCATTTTACCAGTGTCATGAAGTACAATATGTGACGAAAAAACAATCTCAGAATGGCCTGGATAAGTCAAAGCGTTTTAAAGTTATGAGCACTTAAAGTGACACTGGTCAGATTTGCAAAAAATGGCCTGGTCCTTAAGGTGAAAATGAGCCCGGTCCTTAAGGGGTTAAAGGTAATATAAGTGGTGTGCATTTACTGTAATGTATTGGATAGGTTAAGTATCTCCATGTAGGGGATGTTTTAGTGGTAGGGGAACGAATACCCTACTACATTTTATCGGTGCAATTGTATTAAGCACGCTTACTTCCTCTTGGTTGATACCTGATGTTTTTTTGTTTTGTTTTTTTATTATGTAACTGTTAAATGTACTATTATTGTTCTTTTTGTACTTTATTGGATTAAATTAAAAAATAATAATAAAAAAAAATAAAAAAAGTATCAGTGCTTCTTACATGTGGACTTGACATCTAAAATCTTATCCAGTTTCTTTGTGAAAAATGCACAGTAATCCATTCCTCTATAATGGCAATATTTTGATTGATATATAATTTCCGGTCTACTTTGTAGAGATAGGGTACCTAGATAATTTATTCCAGGGTGGACCACTTGTATATATCTATGTACCCCATCTCTAACGGGAACCCCTGCATTATTCTTCCCCTTAACGAGAACTGCATTATAGAGGACTGGATAACTGTCACTGCCACTTCTCAGTAACAACAGCACACATGTTGGCTTACAGAGTCAAACATTTGCTCTGCAGGATGACAGTGTAGGTGCTCCCCTGTGCCAGTCAGCCCCTCCACGGTGAAGTCTGATCCAGGATAGTCAAGACTCACAGCTACATCCTTATTCTGCTGCATGACTGACAATAGATGAACCAGGCTATGCACTAGAGGCAGCCAACGAGGAACACGCCAGTAGACGGGGACCATGACAGAGTGATGAACGAGGGGAAGTTGAACTGACCCAGGTGGTGGAGACGGGGACACTAACACACCTGGCCCAGGGCAAGCAACTTCTTCACTGACTTTTGTGCTCTGACGATCAGAGGACGGTGTGGTCGTGACCATGTCCTTAGCGCTGGGTGTGAGCAGCGCCAATCGAGTATGGGTCTGGCGACCTGTGTTACACATCCCTCCTCACAGACAAACAGAGGACAACAGAGACACAACTAAACCCTTGCAGTCCTTCATCCCTCTGGCTCAGAGGAATCAGAACACGTTGAGTCATGCTTCGTTAACGCAGTGGTCTGCTACAGAATTGATGCGCCTTATATCGAAAATTACAGCTGAATGTTGCTGGCTTAGAGGATACCTTATTGATTAATTAAAAATAGAGTGTTTTTAAAATGTAAAATTGTTTTTCATAAAACAAATTTAAATTTAATTATTTAATATTTTATATGTTACCACATTACTAGATACATTTTAAAAATATAGTAAAAAAATAAAAACATTATTACAGTAAATTGACCCCTTAAGGACTCAGGGCGTACCGGCACGCCCTAACTTTAAATCGCGATTGCGGCGCGGTGGGGATTAATCGCAACAGGATGTCCGCTGAAATCATTCAGCGGGCATCCTGTCACAACGCCAGGGGGGGGTCCCGTGACCCCCCCATGTCGGCGATCTCCGCAAACCGCAGGTCAATTCAGACCTGCGGTTTGCGGCTTTTACCTTATCCTGCGGGCAGCGGGCGGCGGTGCCATCGGGTCCCCATGCGGCAGTAGGGGGTACCCGATGGCATGGAAGGCAGCGCGATGTCTAAGGAAGGCATCGCGCTGCCTTCCGGTGACGAGCCTGTGAGATCCAGCCCCCTGGATCTCACAGGCCGGAAGCTGTATGAGTAATACACACAGTATTACTCATACAGCCAATGCATTCCAATACAGAAGTATTGGAATGCATTGTAAAAGGGATTAGACCCCCAAAAGTTGAAGTCCCAAAGTGGTACAAAAAATAAAGTAAAAAAAAGTTGAACAAAATAAAGTTTTCCCCGCCAAAAATTTAAAGTTTCAAGTAAAAATAAACCAAAACTTCCTTTTCCCCAAATAAAGTTAAAAATAATTGGTAAAATATAGGGGGGGAAAAAAGTATACATATTAGGTATCGCCGCGTCCGTATCGACCGGCTCTATGAACATATCACATGACCTAACCCCTCAGATGAACACCGTAAAAAATAAAAATTAAAAACTGTGCTAAATAAACAATTTTTTTGTCACCTCACATCACAAAAAAGTACAACAGCGAGGGATCATAAGGCGTTTGCCCACCAAAATAGTACCAATCTAACCATCACCTCATCACGCAAAAAATGAGCCCCTACCTGAGACAATGGCCCAAAAAATAAAAAAACTATGGCTCAGAATATGGATACACTAAAACATAATTTTTTTTTGTTTCAAAAATGATATTATTGTGTAAATCTTACATAAATAAATAAAAAAAAAAGTAAACATATTAGGTATCGTCGCGTCCGTATCGACCGGCTCTATAAAAATATCACATGACCTAACCCCTCAGATAAACACCGTAAAAAATAAAAACTGTGCTAAATAAACCATTTTTTGTCACCTTACATCACAAAAAGTGTAATAGCAAGCGATCAAAAAGTCATATGCACCCCTAAATAGTGCCAATAAAACCGTCATCTCATCCTGCAAAAATCATACCCTACCCAAAGTAATCGCCCAAAAAATGAAAAAATTATGGCTCTCAGACTATGGAATGACTGAAACATGATTTTTTTGGCTTCAAAAATGAAATATTGTGTAAAACTTACATAAATAAAAAAAAAGTATACATATTAGGTATCGCAGCATCCGAAATAACTTGCTCTATAAAAAATATCGCATGACCTAACCCTTCAGGTGAATATTGTAATCTGCCTTCCAAAAACCGTATGCCATTACTTTCCTTCTGCGCCCTGCCATGTGCCGTACAGTGGTTTATGACCACATATGGGGTGTTTCTGTAAACTACAGAATCAGGGCCATAAATATTGAGTTTGGTTTGGCTGTTAACCCTTGCTTTGTAACTGGAAAAAAATTATTAAAATGGAAAATCTGCCAAAAAAGTGAAATTTTGAAATTGTATCTCTATTTTCCATGAATTCTTGTGGAACACCTAAAGGGTTAACGATGTTTGTAAAATCAGTTTTGAATACCTTGAGGGGTGTAGTTTATAGAATGGGCCTCGCAAAGTGATTTCAGACCTGAACTGGTCCCTAAAAATTGGGTTTTTGAAAATTTATGAAAAATTTCAAGATTTGCTTCTAAACTTCTAAGCCTTGTAACATCCCCAAAAAATAAAGCGTTTTAAAGTTATCAGCACTTAAAGTGACACTGGTCAGATTTGCAAAAAATGGCCAAGTCCTTAAGGTGAAATAGGGCTGAGTCCTTAAGGCGTTAAAAAAATATAGATTACAAATAAAATTTTGAACAAATCGACAATCGAACAATAGAAAAATAATAAAAAGCTAAATTATTGGTAAAAAATACATGTATAAATTTCATAAAATACAAATATATAAATCAAGAAAAACATGATTTTAAATAATTTATAAATATACAAAGACAATTAGACATTACATGATTAAAACAAAAAACTATTAATAAATAATTAAAATAATAAATAAAAAAATACATGATTTAAAAATTAAATTAAATATGGAATAAATAAATAATACGATAATAAATTACTAAATAATGATAAAAATATCAATTTGTCATAAAAAAATAAAAAATAAACTGAGTTTCAGAGGGAGAGCAAAGGAGAGGGATGGATAAGGGACCCTTCAGCGCCCTGAACCGACAGCGGGGGCCAAGAAGTCACTGCCGATCCAGGACTCATTTTGATGAATGTGAGTCTGTCCACGGAGTCAGTGGACCGACGGGTCCTCTTGTTGGTGACCAACCCACCTGCCGCGCTGATAGTCCGCTCAGACAGTACGCTGGAGGGGGGGGGCAAGAAAGTAACTCCAGCGCATACTGAGCGACCTCACGGCAGGTGTCCAACCTGGCAACCCAGTACTCCATGGGGTCGTCAGTGCTCATGCTGTCGGAAGCACCAACAGACCCCATGTAGTCTGCCACCATGCGGGCCAGCCGCTGGTGGTGACTGATGCTGCTGCTGCTGCTGCTGGGTCGCGGAGACTGGTAGAACAGCCTCATCTCACCCATAAGGTCACCTGATCGGCTGGTGCTGCTGGTTCCAGCCATCTGCTGGGTGAGATGGGCGGGGAGAACTAGAGCGTGAGGCCGAGGGTTTGCCTCCTCCAGCCGGTGGACCAGACAGGCCCGCAATTTTTCAATACGGGCCTTCCTTCGGCTGGCTGGGAGAAACTCATCCCTCTCCTTTATTTTCCTGATCCGGGGGTCCCTCCTGAGGCATCGCAGCATATGGGCAGCCATGGGGAAGAGCACAGCCCGCTGTGACTCTTCAGGGCTGCCCAGGACCATGACCTCTTGGTCCTCCTACTGCCGATGCTGCTGCTCCCGGTCGGAGCTGCCCCACCCCCGGACTAATGGTGCCCCCAGCACCGGCTCTCCCTCCTGACCAAGCCGAGTCTCCTGGACGTCCACTAATTCATCATCCTCCTCGTCCTAGGCCTGGTCCTGGTGGAGCATGGTTGACTCTTCATGCTCCACC
Source organism: Bufo bufo (assembly GCF_905171765.1). NCBI lineage: Eukaryota > Metazoa > Chordata > Amphibia > Anura > Bufonidae > Bufo > Bufo bufo. The sequence goes on from NC_053393.1 coordinate 54,192,366, forward strand.
AAGGCACTTTCCCCAGCCTCAAGCAGGCAATCTAGTGTCCTGTCCAGCAGGAACACTAAGGGGAGCACGTCATTGAGGCCGACATGCTCCCTGCTGACCATCTTTGTAGACTGCTCGAATGGGGCCAACACGTGGCAGACGTGCTGAATCTGCCCCCACTCTGCATTAGTGATGTAGGGGAGTGGGTGTGATGGCCCTGGAGTGCCTAGTTCCAGCAGGTATTCCCTCACCGCTCGTCGCTGCTCCCAAAACCTCTCCAGCATGTTGATGGTGGAGTTCCACCGCGTCACACTGTCCACAATCAGCTTGTAGAGGGGCAGGCTGTTGTCCCGCTGCAGTTTGGACAGGGACGCGGCGGTTGGGGATCGGCGTAAGTGGCTGGAAAGCCTACGTACCCTTTGCACAATGTCACTCAACCCTGGGTAAGTGCAGAGGAATTTCTGTACCACAAGGTTGAGGACATGTGTGTCACGGCCTATGGTGTACGCTGTGACACTGTTGCCACACTTGCGGTTGCCCGCGGCAACGTGTTGCTGTGAGAGCATGGATTTGCAGTGTCTCGGCCTTCTGGGTGATTGCCGTGACATGGTTGCCATCCATGCTGTTGCCGGTGGTTACGTGTTTGGTATGATTGTGTGTGCACTTAGCCTTTAAGTTGTAGCCTCCCTCTGTCTGGTGCTGTAAGGGTTAACTCCCTGACTGGGTGTGGTCACTTGGCTTATATCTTCTGTGGTTTCCTGGCTGGAGTCAGTGGTACTTCAGCTGTGGTTGGTGCTGGAGCTCTGCTTCAGTCCAGGGTGTTCCATCTGTCCAGTGAGGGCCACCCTTGTGGTCATCAATGTTATCCCGGTGTCTTCTTCCCTTCCTGTCCTTATTTGTATGGAGTGGGTTATGTTCAGGGTGTTTTTATGTCTAATTTGGTGTTACATGTCTGGTGGTGTTTGGTGTCCAGCATGTTTACTAGATATTCCCTTGTCTCATGTTTATTGCAGCAATGGTTGTCCTGGGTTCCTGTGTGGTTTGTGGTGTGTGCTGTGTCCTTTAATGTTGGTGTGGACAGCAGTACTAGTGCACGGGTTCCAGTCAGTGTGTCTGTGGCAGGTAAGTGTGTTATTAGTTTTGCTTACCTGCCATCTCCTTATGCTGTATGTGTTCCCCTCTCCTTGCAGCCTGGCCTCAGATAGAGACTCCTGTTCCTCCATGACTGGGATGAACAGGTCGTCTCTTCCCTGCTCCTTGGTGAGGGATTACCAGGGCGACTTAGGGTCTCTAGGAATCCTGAGTATGAGTCGTCCTACTCATACGGTGAGGAGTCAGGGAGAGGATTAGGGACGCTGTAGGAGGTGTCCTGCTCCCTTATTACTCATTTTGGCCAGGCTGATCCCCTTTTACCCTTTGACACCGCACGGTGGGGGTTTCCCCCACTCCCCACCGTGACAGTGTGCTATGCAGGGCACGTGTGTCAGACTGCCAGCCTGAAGGGTGGCGAGTAGGTTGCTGCCGTTGTCACAGACAACCATACCTGCCTGGAGCCTTCGGGTGTCAGCCACTTCTGGACCTGAGCCTTTAGTGCGGCCAGAACATCAGGTCCAGTGTGTCTCCGTTCCCCCAAGTTCACAAGCTGGAGCACAGCCTGGCAGCGGACGTGGCAGCGGGATGCTTGCTTGGGGGCTCAGCAGCCGTGGAGACAGTGGCTTGGGGGAGAGGAGCATTTCTCCTATGGACACCCTGGGGCGGCACCACAAACTCAGATGCCGCTGTTATCTTCCCGGCGCCTCGGAGGGAAACCCAATGGGCTGTGAAACTTAGGTATCAACCCTGCCCATGCCTGCTGGTCCAAGCATCCATTGTGAGATGCACCCTGTCGCTGACAGCATGATCCAGCGACAGGCATACATTCTGCACAAGATGCTGGTGTAGGGCAGGGACGCCAGTCCTGGCAAAGTAATGGCAGCTGGGGACACGCCATCTGGGTTGGGCCTGCTCCAACATCTGCCTAAATGGGTTGCTGTCCACCAGATTGTACGGAAGCAGATGTTGGGCAATAACCCTTGCCAGGAGCCCATTGAGTGAACGCGTCGGTCTCCTGGGGCGTATGGAGAGGTGCGTTCAAAAGCATCAGCAACTGATGGCTGGCGCCGGTCGGCAGAGGAGGAGGAGAAAGAGTAGGGTGCACTGGTTGCAGAGGGATGGCTGCCGGTACCAGTACCTCTACTAGAAGGAGCTGGGGAGTGGAAATCAGTAGTTGCAATAGAGAGGGGGAGCTGCTGTACAGTGGCAGGAGCTGCTGTCCCCTGCACACTGCTATTGACGCTGCTGCTACTACCACCCTTACTCTGTTCCCACTCCCGCCAGTGGTTCAGTCGCATGTGCTGGTTGAGGGCTGTACAGTCGTGGCCAAAAGTTTTGAGAATTACATAAATATTGGAAATTGGAAAAGTTGCTGCTTAAGTTTTTATAATAGCAATTTGCATATACTCCAGAATGTTATGAAGAGTGATCAGATGAATTGCATAGTCCTTCTTTGCCATGAAAATTAACTTAATCCCAAAAAAACCTTTCCACTGCATTTCATTGCTGTCATTGCTGTCAAGGACCTGCTGAGATCATTTCAGTAATCGTTTTGTTAACTCAGGTGAGAATGTTGACGAGCACAAGGCTGGAGATCATTATGTCGGGCTGATTGGGTTAAAATGGCAGACTTGACCTGTTAAAAGGAGGGTGATGCTTGAAATCATTGTTCTTCCATTGTTAACCATGGAGACCTGCAAAGAAACGCGTGCAGCCATCATTGCCTTGCATAAAAATGGCTTCACAGTCAAGGATATTGTGGCTACTAAGATTGCACCTCAATTAACAATTTATAGGATCATCAAGAACTTCAAGGAAAGAGGTTCAATTCTTGTTAAGAAGGCTTCAGGGCGTCAAAGAAAGTCCAGCAAGCGCCAGGATCGTCTCCTAAGGAGGATTCAGCTGCGGGATCGGAGTGCCACCAGTGCAGAGCTTGCTCAGGAATGGCAGCAGGCAGGTGTGAGCGCATCTGCAGGCACAGTGAGGCGAAGACTTTTGGAAGATGGCCTGGTGTCAGGAAGGGCAGCAAAGAAGCCACTTCTCACAAAAAAAAACACATCAGGGACAGATTGATCTTCTGCAGAAAATATGGTGAATGGACTGCTGAGGACTGGAGCAAAGTCATATTCTCCGATGAAGCCTCTTTCCGATTGTTTGGGGCCGATTGTTTGGGGCATCAGGAAAAAGGCTTGTCCGGAGAAGAAAAGGTGAGCGCTACCATAAGTCCTGTGTCATGCCAACAGTAAAGCATCCTGAGACCATTCATGTGTGGGGTTGCTTCTCATCCAAGGGAGTGGGCTCACTCACAATTTTGCCCAAAAACACAGCCATGAATAAAGAATGGTACCAAAACACCCTCCAACAGCAACTTCTTCCAACAATCCAACAACAGTTTGGTGAAGAACAATGCATTTTCCAGCACGATGGAGCACCGTGCCATAATGCAAAAGTGAAAACTAAGTGACTCGGGGACCAAAACGTTGACATTTTGGGTCCATTCCCTGGAAACTCCCCAGATCTTAATCCCATTGAGAACTTGTAGTCAATCCTCAAGAGGCGGGTGGACAAACAAAAACCCACTAATTCTGACAAACTCCAAGAAGTGATTATGAAAGAATGGGTTGCTATCAGTCAGGAATTGGCCCAGAAGTTAATTGAGAGCATGCCCAGTCGAATTGCAGAGGTCCTGAAAAAGAAGGGCCAACACTGCAAATACTGACTCTTTGCATAAATGTCATGTAATTGTCGATAAAAGCCTTTGAAACGTATGAAGTGCGTGTAATTATATTTCACTACATCACAGAAACAACTGAAACAAAGATCTAAAAGCAGTTTAGCAGCAAACTTTGTGAAAACTAATATTTGTGTCATTCTCAAAACTTTTGGCCACGACTGTAGTACCCAGCCGAGCCACTGACCCCCCTCTCCTCACGCAGAGGTTACAAATGGCAACAGTAACATTATCTGCTGCCAGGGTGAAGTAAGCCCAAACAAGCGACTTCCGCACCAACCTCCTGTCCGATGGGGTGATGCTGGCTTGCGCCTGTTGGGGCTCGGTGCGCACAGGTGGAGCATGCTGCTGCTGCTGCCTGCTCCTGTCAACAGTAGAGCCACTGCCAATGGTCTCCCTGGAGACCTGCCGCACTGTTTGCCTCGGGTGCCTACCTTCTTCAGTGCTGCTGTCACCTGACAAAGTAGGTGGCACCCATTCGGCGTCCCCCCCCTCCTCATCTGCCATGTCAGACCCGGTGCCAAACAGTGGCGGACTGAGGGGAACAGCTAACATGGAGCCTCTGACCGGGCTCCACTGTCCCCTCTCTGACGCCTGGGTCTGACTAGGTACGGGCGTTGTGTGACTCAAACCACTTGCACCTGTTGGAAGGGATTTCAAAGGGGTATGTATTGTCGTTACCCCTCCTCCTCATCGTTATCCCCCATCCCTTCCAACAAGTCCTGCCCATCTTGAGGGCTGAACTGTAATTCTGCCTCCTAAATAGCCTCCCCCAGAATGTCCAGCTCAGTGTCCTCGTCTTCGAACATGAGCGGGGACAATTCTGTGGGAGTGGGGGTTGTTTCAACAGGAGGCGTAGATCTGCTGCTACTGCTGCTGTGAACTGGGGCTGAGGACTCTGTGGCATTCAAGTCAGCCTCCAGAGCCATCAGTGTCTCGGCGTCCTGCGAACTTATTGCCCTTGGACGGCTGCTTAAACTAAAAAAGTCACGGATCAGACGGACACTCATGCCACCTGGTCCTGCCTGTCCGTGACTGGAGGAGCGGCCCCGTGCTGGCAGCGGTCTAGCACTGGAACCGACTCCTCTATTGGCCCGACCGCTGCTGCCTGCACGGCCCGGGCCACTCATAGTTTATTAAATAAAAAATGTCATAAAAAAAATATATAAAGGTGATTTGGGGAAAACTTTATTGAGGTAGGGACGTGTGTGTGAAAAAATATTAATTTAACTTTTAAATTTTATTAAAAAAATTTAAGTAATTAACGTAAAATAAATAAAACCCCTAACTTAAAAACCAAAGTAATTCAAAGCAAATAAAACTTTTTTTAGTTTTTTTATGACACTAAACTAAGACAAACACAGAAACACGCAGACAATCAGACGCAAAGACCAGACAGATAAACCTAACCTATACACTAAAACTGAACCTTTTTTTTTTGTGGTTAAACTCTAACACAGAAAAACGTGGACAATCAGACGCAAAGACAAGACAGATAAATCTAACCTAAACAATTAAACTGAACCTTTTTTTTAAAAAAACTAACAAAGAAAAACACAGACAATCAGACGCAAAGACAAGACAGATGTAACTAAGCTAAGCACAAAAAACAAAGCTTTTTTTTTTTTTCTAACTCTAAAACAGAAAAACGAGGACAATCAGACGCAAAGACAAGACAGATAAACCGAGCCTAAACACTAAAACAGAAACTTTTTTTTTTCAAACTAACTAAAAAACGCGGACAATCAGACGCAAAAACAAGACAGATGAAACTAAACTAAACACTAAAAAATAGAGTTTATTTAAAAAACAAAAGTTTAAAGCAGAAACACGCAGACAGTCAGACGCAAAGACAAGACAGATAAACGTAACCTAAACAAAAAACTATTAAAACAGAACTTTTTAACAAGGACGGACAGACAGACACAAAATTACCCTAAATCCCTAACTGACCTAACCTAAAATCTGTTATTACTAGCCCTACACTGATTACTAATGCCCTACACTGATCCCTGCACTAAAACCTAAGTGTATCTTTTACCTAAATAATCTAACCTACTGTATCTAATAATACAGACCCTGACATGCATCAGGTGCTTCCAATCACTCCGGCCGCCAGCCCATTCGCTGCCGAGTTCCCGGGCCGCCGGGCGGACAGGTGCATCTGATTGTGAAGGAAGTAAATGCCGTTTACCATTTTTTTTTCGCTTCACAAGCAACGTGATGTATTGCAGACTGCTCCTCACTTGCATTTCGCCATGTACCCGTCCCCGAAACAGACACCTATCAGCCGTGAACGAGGCATACTGTGAGTATGACCCATGGATGGGAACCCTCTCTGCTGGGTGGGTTGCAGAGGAGCTGCCGGGCGAGTTTTAGCCGAGCACGGCGGGCTGCCATTCGAGTGTCCGCCGAGTCCTAGGGGCTGCATGGCGACTGTCCACCGAAGCCTGTGGGGGTACCAGCCCAGGGGCTGTCATGCCGGTGTCCACTGAAGCCTCCAGGCAGCCAGCCACACGGCCGCCATGCGAGTGTCCGCCGAGGCCTGTGCGCTACCAGCCCAGCGGCCGCCATGCGAGCGTCCGCCGGCTTAATGGATGTTAGCCGAGCGTGTCCTCCAAAGGCTATGGCTGCTAAGTGCACCCCAAAACCAGTGAGCAGATTCTCCCGGGACACCGCATCCCTCAGGCCACTGCTCAGCTTGTTTCAGACAGACCGCTGGTGGCTCCATGGTCTGAGGCGCCTGTCAGTAGAAGGGTGAGGGGGTTCGAATGTACCCCGTCTCCCACACCTCATGGGAGAAGGTAGATAGGCCCTGGGGTGAACTGGGTGGTCTCATCCCACCAGAAGTTCCAGGGGCCTGGGTAGGAGTCCCTCACTCCTCCCGCTGGCAAAGAGAAGGGCATATTATGTTGTTTTGAGAGAGAACGTGAATGAGCATGCACCTAACAGGTGCACCCGTCCAGCAGTTCCAGCGGCTGGCCATGTTGGGGTCCCCAATCCCCGGCCACATAGGTGGTGTGTCATGCCATGGAGGGATCCCTGTCTCCCACACCTCATGAGAGAAGGTAGATAGGCCCTGGGGTGAACTGGGTGGTCTCATCCCACCACAAGTTCCAGGGGCCTGGGTAGGAGTCCCTCACTCCTCTCGCTGGCAAAGAGAAGGGCAGATTATGTTGTTTTGAGAGAGAACGTGAATGAGCATGCACCTAACAGGTGCACCCGTCCAGCAGTTCCAGCGGCTGGCCATGTTGGGGTCCCCAATCCCCGGCCACATAGGTGGTGTGTCATGCCATGAAGGGATCCCTGTCTCCCACACCTCATGAGAGAAGGTAGATAGGCCCTGGGGTGAACTGGGTGGTCTCAGCCCACCAGAAGTTCCAGGGGCCTGGGTAGGAGTCCCTCACTCCTCCCGCTGGCAAAGAGAAGGGCAGATTATGTTGTTTTGAGAGAGAACGTGAATGAGCATGCACCTAACAGGTGCACCCGTCCAGCAGTTCCAGCGGCTGGCCATGTTGGGGTCCCCAATCCCCGGCCACATAGGTGGTGTGTCATGCCATGGAGGGATCCCTGTCTCCCACACCTCATGAGAGAAGGTAGATAGGCCCTGGGGTGAACTGGGTGGTCTCAGCCCACCAGAAGTTCCAGGGGCCTGGGTAGGAGTCCCTCACTCCTCCCGCTGGCAAAGAGAAGGGCAGATTATGTTGTTTTGAGAGAGAACGTGAATGAGCATGCACCTAACAGGTGCACCCGTCCAGCAGTTCCAGCGGCTGGCCATGTTGGGGTCCCCAATCCCCGGCCACATAGGTGGTGTGTCATGCCATGGAGGGATCCCTGTCTCTCACACCTTGCGGAAGAAGGTATATAGGCACCGTGGGTGAACTGGGTGGGTGCATCCCACCAGCAGTTCCATGAAGTAGCACTAAGCCGGCGTGTGTGATTTGTCATACCCATGTTTATATTGTAATTTTATCTCTCTTCCAAGTCACAACCGGACTGTCCTCACCTGTGCTGTCTGTCACAAAGTGTACAAAGACCTATCCACGCACTTGAGGAGATGCTGCATGAGACTTTGTACAGATGATGAGATCCAATCCAGTCTGTTATCTTCCAAGACCTCCCTGAAAAACATTGCCAGCCGTGGTACCACCATCAGCTACCATCAGGTCGCCTCCCTTCAATCCACTGAGGACATCGTACGGTTCCTGGAAGACAGAGGGTTTACCATCATTGATAAGCCCCCTTCTCCCTGGTAAGGTCCTGCAATGTGTGGTACACCTGTGTTCCCATCTGAACACCCTTCTAGTTACTTACGTACCTTCTACTTCTCTCTTTAGCGCTGCCAGTTTGTCGTATGGTACTCCTATTCCTCCTGCCCAGGCCAGCCAGCATCTTTCATCTTCCACCCCCAACGATCATGGAACTGCTTGCCAGCTCAGAAGTGATTGGGAGGATGTAGCTTCAGAGACCGTGGGCCTAGTGGAGGAGGATGAGGCTTCAATAACCCTGAGTCTAGTGGAGGACAAGGGTGCTTCCGTAACCTTGAGCCCGGTGGTGAGGTTTATTCAGGAACCGTGAGCTCAGAGGAGGGTTCTTCAGGAACCGTGAGCTCAGAGGAGGGTTCTTCAGGAACCGTGAGCCCAGTGGTGGTGGAGGTTTCTTCAGGAAACGTGAGCCCAGTGGAGGAGTGTGCCTCAGTAACCCTGAGCCTAGTGGAGGTGGATCTGGCCCCTTCAGGTGTGGAGGGGGATGTGACCCCTTCAGGATCCATGGGCCTATTATCTGCAACCGAGTCTCCAGATGATAGCGACGATAAGTCCTTTCAATGCACTCCCAGGTGGGTACATGAGCCTCGGTGATGAACCATGACTTTCATGGTTCCACCGTGACTGTTTCCTTTTTCTCATCATCCTTTTCCCCTGCCTCTAGGACTTTGAAAACCACAGGGAGAGGTGCTGCACGGAAGAGGATGCAGGACGCTGGGCTGTACAACCGTCATCCCTCCGGGGATCCTCTGTTGAAACCTTACGGCAATTACCTGCGGTCTACGCTGGGCCTGAGCAATCACAGGCAGGAGGTGGATGCGGTTGCCCGGTTCCTATACTTTATGAACCCACAACGTGCCTGCCTAGACTTTGTCAGCGACATTGAGAAGGTTCGTTCTTACTTTGACAAGCTCTTAGAAGCCAAGCTCTCTCACCAGACTAGGCTCAACTGCATCCAGCGTATTCGGCGGTTCGTAAAGTACAATATGCGCTCCACCAACCTTTCCATCAGGCAGCCTGACCTGTACAAGAAGTGCAAGTTCTTCATCACGGTCACCGAAGACATCCAAAAGATCCTGTCCAAGGGGCTCTCAAGAGACAGGGTCGACAAGAGGTGAATGTGGAGCCAGGGGTAGGGCTGGGATGGTGGAGTCATTTGTTGGTCTTCCCCCACTCCCTGTTGGTGAGTACCTAACTTCTCTGGTCTTCTTTCTCCCCTTGTCTTAGGTACGCGGCCTTGAGCCAAAAATCACCCAGCCCGTCCGATTGCCGAGCAGTCCTCAGGGATGCCAAGAGCATGTTCTTGAAGTGCATAGCCCAAGCCTGGGCGAACTGTGCAACTTCCTATCAGCAAACTGAAATTATCCTCTACCTAGAGTGCCTTCTTGTCTTGAAGCATCTTCAGCGACCGGGGGTAGTCCAAAACATGACTGTAAGCCGCTTTTCTGGTTCAGTATGTGGGGTTATTTTTCATCATTCGTCGCTCCTCATGTCTTCTGCTCCTTGCAGGTGGGAGAGTGGGATGAGAGGATTCACCATGAGTACGAAGGTGAAAAACTATGTGTGATCGGTGTAAGAACCCACAAGACCTCTACTCAACAAGTTGCTGCTTTCGCGCTGGACAATGATGAAGAGTCGGTGAGTGTGAGCAGAGATGCCCCTTTGCTGGTCCCCGGGTGTTATTCAGCTCCCACCCTCTTCCATTTAAACATTTTGTACCCTTGTTCTCTCCTCAGTGGTTTCAGGCCTACTATGAAAAAGTCCGGCCATTGCTAACCAAAAGTGACATAGACGATCCAAAGGATAAATTCTTCCTCTCTTCAGTGGGAACTGAGCGACATACTGTTTCACGAGACATCAAGAGCTACCAATCAAAGTGAGTAGTGCCCAAGCAGTTATCCCTGCTCTATGTCTCTTTGTTGCCCGGATCTTCAGCTTATTCTCCCCTTCGTTCCCAGGTATAACCTCCCCGATATCTCCAGTCAGGTGGTCAGGAAGGTCTGTGAAACTTGGACGCTTGCAAGGTACACTGATCCTGAAAAGACTCTGTTTGCAAAGTACTTGGCACACACAAACTCCACGGCGGACAGGCACTACCGAGAGAAAGTGCTAGATGACATCTGTCATGGTTACAAGCTGGTGAAGAGATCTTTTAGTAGTGATGAGGACCGGACCCCATCTGCTGCTGCCCCCCTGGAGGAAATCAACATGGTGGGGAGGGAGATGGAATGTCTGCCCAACACTTCAAGTAGCAGTGATTAATATGTATGTGTAAATGAAATAAACTATTCTTCTATCTCAAATGAAGTTGGCTCAGGTCATCAGTTCCAGAGGCTGGGCATGATGATAGGCCTCTCCTGGTTCACAGAGGTGGTGTATCATGGCATGGGAGTCAAGTCTCGCACATCCCTTGGAAGAAGGGAGATAGGCCCCGGGGGCGAACTGGGTGGTCTCATCCCACCAGCGGTTCCAGAGGCTGGGCACGATGATATGCCTCTCCTGATCCGCAGAGGTGGTGTATCATGGCATGTGAGTCAAGTCTCGCACAACCCTTGGAAGAAGGGAGATAGGCCTCGGGGGCGAACTGGGTGGTCTCATCCCACCAGCGGTTCCAGAGGCTGGGCACGATGATAGGCCTCTCCTGATCCACAGAGGTGGTGTATCATGGCATGGGAGTCAAGTCTCGCACAACCCTTGGAAGAAGGGAGATAGGCCCCGGGGGCGAACTGGGTGGTCTCATCCCACCAGCGGTTCCAGAGGCTGGGCACGATGATAGGCCTCTCCTAATCCACAGAGGTGGTGTATCATGGCATGGGAGTCAAGTCTCGCACATCCCTTGGAAGAAGGGAGATATGCCCCGGGGGCGAACTGGGTGGTCTCATCCCACCAGCGGTTCCAGAGGCTGGGCACGATGATAGGCCTCTCCTGATCCACAGAGGTGGTGCATCATGGCATGGGAGTCAAGTCTCGCACATCCCTTGGAAGAAGGGAGATATACCTCAGGGGGCAAACTGGGTGGTCTCATCCCACCAGCGGTTCCAGAGGCTGGGCATGATGATAGGCCTCTCCTGATCCGCAGAGGTGGTGTATCATGGCATGAGTGTCAAGTCTCGCACATCCCTTGGAAGAAGGGAGATATGCCTCAGGGGGCAAACTGGGTGGTCTCATCCCACCAGCGGTTCCAGAGGCTGGGCACGATGATAGGCCTCTCCTGATCCGCAGAGGTGGTGTATCATGGCATGAGTGTCAAGTCTCGCACATCCCTTGGAAGAAGGGAGATATGCCTCAGGGGGCAAACTGGGTGGTCTCATCCCACCAGCGGTTCCAGGGGCCTGGGTAGGAGTCCCCCACTCCACCCCCTGCTTTCTCCACCCTCGGATCTTGTTGTCTGTGCGAACCTCGTCCACCCACCCTAGATCGATTTGGCATGTCGCGACCCGGCGGGTAGGGACCCTCGCTCGGCCGGACTTTGGAGTCCGTGCCGGCATATGGTGAGTGCGTCCCCTCTCCCTTCTAGCCTGGGTTCGACACTGTGTGTGGCGGTCCCCTCATCTCGGAGCACAAGTCCCCCTCTACAAGCCCTTCAAGTCTCGGCTTCCTAGCCCTTAAGGGGACCGAGAAGAAGGTAGAAAGGCTCCAAGGGGTGAACTGGGTGGGCGCATCCCACTGACAGTTCCAGGGGTCTGGGCAGGAGTCCCACACTCCTTTCCGCCGGCAAGAGAAGGTATCATTTGATGGTTTGAGCGAGAGAACCAGCTATGAGAGCGAACCTGGCCGTCTCTCCCCAGCAGCAGTTCCAGAGGCTGGGCATGATGGCTCGACACCCCTGGGTCTCAGAGGCATGTGACACGAAAGGGGGTCTCCCTTTCCAACACCTCCCGGAAGAAGGTAGAGAGACCCTGGGGGGGTGGGCAGTGTGATTTGATCCCACCATCAGTTCCATGACATCCGATGTGTCGGCTGGAAGGGAAGACTTCCACAGATTCAGGGGGGGTTTTTGGAAATGTCTACCCAGGAAAGGAGCACCGTAGGCGGGTACGAATTTCTGACTTCCCCCCCTCTGCCATTCCCGGAGGGAAGGTGGTACAGAAAAGCTGGAGGTCTCCTCTCGGAGCCCAAGTCCCCCTCTACCAGCCCTGCAAGTCTCGGCTCCCTAGCCCCGAAGGGGGGCCGAGAAGAAGGTAGAGAGGCTCCAGGGGGTGAACAGTGTGTTCACGTCCCACCAGCAGTTCCAGGGGCCTGGGTAGGAGTCCCCCACTCCTCCCCCTGTTGTCTGTGCGAACCTCCTCCACCCACCCTAGATCGATTTGGCATGTCGCGACCCGGCGGGTAGGGACCCTAGCTCGGCCGGACTTTGGAGTCCGTGCCGGCATACGGCGAGCGTGTCCCATCTCCCTTCTAGCCCGGGTTCGACGCTGTGTGTCGCGGCGCTCTGAGCACAAGTCCCCCTCTACAAGCCCTTCAAGTCGCGGTTTCCTAGAGAAGAAGGTAGAGAGGCTCCAGGGGGGTGAACTGTGTGGTCACATCCCACCAGCAGTTCCAGGGGCCTGGGTAGGAGTCGCCCACTCCTCCCGCTGGCACAGAGAACCGTGTGGACTTTGTCATTTTTCTTGGAGAGAGAGAGAGGACCATGACAAGGGGATGGAGTCGAGGGGCGCATCCTGGCAGCAGTTCCAGGGGCCCGGGCAGGAGTCCCCCACCCCGGCCCTTTCTCCGCCAAAAGGGTAAGGGGGACTTGCTATTCGGAAGCGGGCAACCGTGGAGAGTAAACCCGGTGGTTTGTCCCCCCCCCACCCCCGGCAGTCCCATGGGGCCCGGGCACGAGACCCCCTCTCCTCCCGCCGGCAAGAGAAGGTAGAAAGATGGACTTTGTTGGTTTGAGCGAGAGAACCAGCTATGAGATCGAACCTGGCCGTCGCATACCGACAGCAGTTCCAGAGCCTGGGCATGACGGCTCGACACCCCTGGGTCTCAGCGGCATGTGACACGAAAGGGGGCCCCCCTTTCCAACACCTCCCGGAAGAAGGTAGAGAGGCCCAGGGGAGCGAACTGGGTGGGCGCATCCCACCGGCAGTTCGAGGGGCCTGGGCAGGAGTCGCACACTCCTCCCGCCGGCAAGAGAAGGTAGAAAGATGGACTTTGTTGGTTTGAGCGAGAGAACCAGCTATGAGATCGAACCTGGCCGTCGCATACCGACAGCAGTTCCAGAGCCTGGGCATGACGGCTCGACACCCCTGGGTCTCAGCGGCATGTGACACAAAAGGGGGCCCCCCTTTCCAACACCTCCCGGAAGAAGGTAGAGAGGCCCAGGGGAGCGAACTGGGTGGGCGCATCCCACCGGCAGTTCCAGGGGCCTGGGCAGGAGTCGCACACTCCTCCCGCCGGCAAGAGAAGGTAGAAAGATGGACTTTGTTGGTTTGAGCGAGAGAACCAGCTATGAGATCAAACCTGGCCGTTGCATACCGACAGCAGTTCCAGAGCCTGGGCATGACGGCTCGACACCCCTGGGTCTCAGCGGCATGTGACACGAAAGGGGGCCCCCCTTTCCAACACCTCCCGGAAGAAGGTAGAGAGGCCCAGGGGAGCGAACTGGGTGGGCGCATCCCACCGGCAGTTCCAGGGGCCTGGGCAGGAGTCGCACACTCCTCCCGCCGGCAAGAGAAGGTAGAAAGATGGACTTTGTTGGTTTGAGCGAGAGAACCAGCTATGAGATCGAACCTGGCTGTCGCATACCGACAGCAGTTCCAGAGCCTGGGCATGACGGCTCGACACCCCTGGGTCTCAGCGGCATGTGACACGAAAGGGGGCCTCCCTTTCCAACACCTCCCAGAAGAAGGTAGAGAGGCCCAGGGGAGCGAACTGGGTGGGCGCATCCCACCGGCAGTTACAGGGGCCTGGGCAGGAGTCGCACACTCCTCCCGCCGGCAAGAGAAGGTAGAAAGATGGACTTTGTTGGTTTGAGCGAGAGAACCAGCTATGAGATCGAACCTGGCTGTCGCATACCGACAGCAGTTCCAGAGCCTGGGCATGACGGCTCGACACCCCTGGGTCTCAGCGGCATGTGACACGAAAGGGGGCCCCCCTTTCCAACACCTCCCGGAAGAAGGTAGAGAGGCCCAGGTGAGCGAACTGGGTGGGCACATCCCACCGGCAGTTCGAGGGGCCTGGGCAGGAGTCGCACACTCCTCCCGCCGGCAAGAGAAGGTAGAAAGATGGACTTTGTTGGTTTGAGCGAGAGAACCAGCTATGAGATCGAACCTGGCCGTCGCATACCGACAGCAGTTCCAGAGCCTGGGCATGACGGCTCGACACCCCTGGGTCTCAGCGGCATGTGACACAAAAGGGGGCCCCCCTTTCCAACACCTCCCGGAAGAAGGTAGAGAGGCCCAGGGGAGCGAACTGGGTGGGCGCATCCCACCGGCAGTTCCAGGGGCCTGGGCAGGAGTCGCACACTCCTCCCGCCGGCAAGAGAAGGTAGAAAGATGGACTTTGTTGGTTTGAGCGAGAGAACCAGCTATGAGATCAAACCTGGCCGTTGCATACCGACAGCAGTTCCAGAGCCTGGGCATGACGGCTCGACACCCCTGGGTCTCAGCGGCATGTGACACGAAAGGGGGCCCCCCTTTCCAACACCTCCCGGAAGAAGGTAGAGAGGCCCAGGGGAGCGAACTGGGTGGGCGCATCCCACCGGCAGTTCCAGGGGCCTGGGCAGGAGTCGCACATTCCTCCCGCCGGCAAGAGAAGGTAGAAAGATGGACTTTGTTGGTTTGAGCGAGAGAACCAGCTATGAGATCGAACCTGGCTGTCGCATACCGACAGCAGTTCCAGAGCCTGGGCATGACGGCTCGACACCCCTGGGTCTCAGCGGCATGTGACACGAAAGGGGGCCCCCCTTTCCAACACCTCCCGGAAGAAGGTAGAGAGGCCCAGGGGAGCGAACTGGGTGGGCGCATCCCACCGGCAGTTCCAGGGGCCTGGGCAGGAGTCGCACACTCCTCCCGCCGGCAAGAGAAGGTAGAAAGATGGACTTTGTTGGTTTGAGCGAGAGAACCAGCTATGAGATCGAACCTGGCTGTCGCATACCGACAGCAGTTCCAGAGCCTGGGCATGACGGCTCGACACCCCTGGGTCTCAGCGGCATGTGACACGAAAGGGGGCCCTCCTTTCCAACACCTCCCGGAAGAAGGTAGAGAGGCCCAGGGGAGCGAACTGGGTGGGCGCATCCCACCGGCAGTTCCAGGGGCCTGGGCAGGAGTCGCACACTCCTCCCGCCGGCAAGAGAAGGTAGAAAGATGGACTTTGTTGGTTTGAGCGAGAGAACCAGCTATGAGATCGAACCTGGCCGTCACATACCGACAGCAGTTCCAGAGCCTGGGCATGACGGCTCGACACCCCTGGGTCTCAGCGGCATGTGACACGAAAGGGGGCCCCCCTTTCCAACACCTCCCGGAAGAAGGTAGAGAGGCCCAGGGGAGCGAACTGGGTGGGCGCATCCCACCGGCAGTTCCTGGGGCCTGGGCAGGAGTCGCACACTCCTCCCGCCGGCAAGAGAAGGTAGAAAGATGGACTTTGTTGGTTTGAGCGAGAGAACCAGCTATGAGATCGAACCTGGCCGTCTCATACCGACAGCAGTTCCAGAGCCTGGGCATGACGGCTCGACACCCCTGGGTCTCAGCGGCATGTGACACGAAAGGGGGCCCCCCTTTCCAACACCTCCCGGAAGAAGGTAGAGAGGCCCAGGGGAGCGAACTGGGTGGGCGCATCCCACCGGCAGTTCCAGGGGCCTGGGCAGGAGTCCCCCACTCCTTCCCCTGCTTTCTCCACCCTTGATCGATTTGGCTTGTCGTGACCCGGCGGGTAGGGACCCTCGCTCGGCCGGACTTTGGAGTCCGTGCCGGCATATGGCGAGTGTGTCCCCTCTCCCTTCTAGCCCGGGTTCGACGTGTGTGTCGCGGCGCTCGTGGCGGTCCCCTCATCCGTGCGACCCCCTCGCCCAGCTCCTGCTGCCGGGGGTGGATTGCTTGGGGGGAACCCCTCTGGCTGTCCTGTCGAGCTCGCTCCGAACGGGCAGAAAATAGGCGTCTGTAATCGCGCGGTCTCACCGCGGGAGGACCTCCCGGGCCTAAGGGACGCGTGGGTCGTATGCCCTCCGCCGCTCCCCAGCGACCCGATTAGTTTCGGGCCTAAGGGATGCGTGGGGTGTCTGCCCTCTGCCTCTCCCCAGTAACCCGAGTCGTTCCGTCCCTGCGGTGCGCCCCGTGCGGCGGCACATCTTCTCTGCGGTCGACACCCAAACACCCGAACGGGCAGGAAAATGTGTTTGAAACCGTGCGGTCTCGCCACGGGAGGGCCTTCCTGGGCCTAAGGGATGCGTGGGTCGTACGCCCTCCGCCGCCTCCCCAGTCACCCGATTTGTTTCGGGCCTAAGGGACGCGTAGGTGGTGTCTGCCCTCTGTCACTCCCCAGTAACCCGGGTTCGTTCCGTCCCCGTGCGGCGTTCCCCGTGCGGCGTTCCCCGTGCGGCGGAGGCACGTCTTCTCTGCGGTCGACACCCGAAGGGGCAGAAGAAACACGTTTGAAGTCTTGCGGTCTCACCACGGGTGGACAGCCTCCTGGGCCTAAGGGACGCGTGGGTTCGTACGCCCTCCGCCGCTCCCCAGCGACCCGATTTATTTCGGGCCTAAGGGATGCGAGGGGTGTCTGCCCTCCGCCGCTCCCCAGTAACCCGGGCGGGCCGTTTCCGTTCCCGCGGCGCCCTCCGCTCGACGGCTGCGTGTCTTCTCTGCCGTCGACACCCGTACGCCCGTACTTCCAGAAAAAAGGCGCCCGAAGTCGCGCTGTCTCGCCGCGGGAGGACCTCCCGGGCCTAAGGGACGCTTGGGTCGTATGCCTTCCGCCGCTCCCCAGTCACCCGATTCGTTTCGGGCCTAAGGGAAGCGTGGGGTGTCTGCCCTCTGCTGCTCCCCAGTAAACCCCGGTCGTCCCCGCGGCGTCCCCCCAGCGTGGCGGCTGCGCGCCCTTCTCTGCTGTCGGGCACCACTCGTTGGCGACCCCCACGGCGGGGTGAACCCGCGCCACCGGGCAGGGATCACTCGCGCCGCATAGCCCTGAGTTTTTGCCAGAGAAGAGAGACTACAGGGTTGAAGCGGGTAGATAAGGAGCCCGAGAGGCAGGCGACCCGTCCCCGGGCCTCGGCCCTGGGGGCTTCTTCTCCTCGTCCTCCGGATACACCTCCTTCCCTCTCACCCCCACCGCCCTCGTCTGCTCCTCTGCTCTCAGCGGCTAGGAGGGGGAGGAAGAGGGCCGCGCTCGGCCCTTCAGGGGCGTTCGGTCAGACTCCGGATCTTTCCGTCCACCTCCTCCTCCCTCTCCGCACCGGGGGGCGTGCGTTTCTCCGGGAAACCGCCCCTCCTCGCTCCGTCGCCTACCTGGTTGATCCTGCCAGTAGCATATGCTTGTTTCAAAGATTAAGCCATGCACGTGTAAGTACGCACGGCCGGTACAGTGAAACTGCGAATGGCTCATTAAATCAGTTATGGTTCCTTTGATCGCTCCAACCGTTACTTGGATAACTGTGGTAATTCTAGAGCTAATACATGCCGACGAGCGCTGACCCCCAGGGATGCGTGCATTTATCAGACCAAAACCAATCCGGGGGCCCGGGCGCGGCGGGGCCCGCGGGCGGGGGTGGTCTCGGCCTCCCCGATTCCCGCCCGCCGCCGCTCTCCCCGGCCGCTTTGGTGACTCTAGATAACCTCGGGCCGATCGCACGTCCCCGTGACGGCGACGATCCATTCGGATGTCTGCCCTATCAACTTTCGATGGTACTTTCTGCGGCTACCATGGTGACCACGGGTAACGGGGAATCAGGGTTCGATTCCGGAGAGGGAGCCTGAGAAACGGCTACCACATCCAAGGAAGGCAGCAGGCGCGCAAATTACCCACTCCCGACTCGGGGAGGTAGTGACGAAAAATAACAATACAGGACTCTTTCGAGGCCCTGTAATTGGAATGAGTACACTTTAAATCCTTTAACGAGGATCTATTGGAGGGCAAGTCTGGTGCCAGCAGCCGCGGTAATCCAGTGTAGCTCTAGCAGCAGAGGAGGAAGGGTGTGGCTGTCTAGAGCTCCTGAACATCCAGAAGCAGCAAGGCCCAGGGTGATTTCTTTCCACCTTAATCCCCTGGGCAGAACCAGACTTGTGGGGAGGTTTGTCATCTACCTCCCCAGCCCAGGCCCTGCCTCTCCCTAGGGAGCTGGCAGGGTCCTGCGGCCATGGCATCCAAACGGAGTTACCCTGCTCCCCGGTCGGGGTCAGGCGGAGGTAGTGGATCCCGCACAAGGAACCAGAGTGATGGAGGCGAGGGGGTGAAGAAATCCGGACGAGGTGGCGGAGGCCAAGTCCCCCCCAAGGACCCTGGAACCTCTGCAAAGAGGAGTACTGCCGAGGCTGGAGAGGTGTCGTCCCAGGTAGGTTGGGGGTCCCTGCGGGAGGGAGAGTCCACCCCCACCTACAGCTCCCGCGTGGCGTTTCACCTCCGCGAGGTTAAGGAGCTGGGACGGCACCTCAAAATCCTGAACCAGGACCTTGGGATGCAGAGGACCAGGGCGAATGCTATGTCTAGCAAGAAGCGGGCCCCTGTATCACTAAGGATAAAAGAGCTAAAAAAGGAGATTGACATTTTTAGGAGAAAAAGAGACACTTTAATTGCTGAGAGCGGCCCCTTTGAGGAAAAACTCCTAAATGAGGAAAGGTTTTTGGCCATGGAGGAAAGGAGAGGGGAGCGGTGTGGGGGGGATAGCGGGGAGGAGGAGGAGGGCAGTGCGCTGGGTCAGTCATCTGTGTCCGGCGCAACTGTCACTCCCCGGTCGTCCCTGCCAGAACCTGCACCAGCTCCCCCTCTGAATTCTCAGTTGTCGGTGCCGGAGGGGTACAGCAGCATTGCCGCTGAACAAGTGGAGCTGCCCCCTTCGGATGACGACGACTTTGAAGAAGGCAGCGGTGGTGGTGGCGGAGGACTAATGGAGGAAATCCGTATGTTGGAGTCACCAGTGGAACTGCAGGGTTTCGTTTTCGTGGACGAACTCCTGGAGGACGGAGGAAAGGAAAAAAAAGGGGAAAAAAAAGAAAAAAAGACATTTGAAACTAAGTACGTTTTTGTTCCGCACCTGGCAGGGGCTATGTCGGATGCGGCATCAGCGAGAAGCATCCCGGGTTCGGGGGCCTCCGGCACTGTGGGTCACTCCCCTGTGGGAGGGGGGAGTGGCTTGGTGCGGGAGCCTGCTCCCGTGATAGAGGCGGTCCTGCCCGCTGCCCCGGTGTGTAAGGTGGTGCTGGGGCGGTGCGACGGGATCGCCGTTCCTCCCACCCATGATGGTGCTCCTGTGGTCCCCGCTGTCGGTTTGCGGCGGGGATCGGGGAGCAGAGATGTGGCGGTGGGGGTCGCGGCTGGGGGCGTGTCTGGGGGCGTTCCCGGCGCTGTTCCTGTGGGTGGGGATGGTGCCGGGTGCGTGTCTGGGTGCGCTCCTGGGCGCGATCCTCCCCCCCCCCGTGTTGATGCGGCTGGAGGTGCGGCTGGGGGTGTGTCCGCGGGCGCGTCCGGGCCTCCTCCGGTTGGCATGCATGGTGGCGTGGCCGGGGGGGTGCCGGGCCGTGCTTCCGGGCGCACTCCTGGTGCCGTGAGTGAATTCGCGGGCGCGGGGAACAAGCGCCTATGCACGAAGGAACTGGGAGTTGGGGCCGCCGGAGAGGATAGGTCCGCGCTCCGGTCCTCAGAAAAAAAAGGTGTTATTGCGCCAGAACATCTGACGACATACATTGCTACTGGGCACGCCCCCTCTGTTTCCTCCTCCTCCAGCGCTGAATTAAGTGCTGGAGAGGGGAGGAGTATAGTCACCAATGCCCAGGTTTTTGGGGCAGCAGAGGAGGGCTTGGCCGGTGGCAGAGGAAGTGGCAGTGTACACGATATTAAAGTTATAGAAAAAAAAAGTGTAGTAGCATTTGTTGCACCAGCTGTCCCAGCAGAGAGAAAGGGTGCATGCAAGCAGGGTGGTGGTAGTGGTGTTGGTAAGGGTGCTGCATCTGGCCCCAAAGGTGGGATGGATGCTGGGGGTCAGCGGACCGTCGCTGAAAAAGCGGTGGCTGCGGCTCCTGGTGTCCGCCCTCCGGAGGGATCCGGTGCGGCACCTGGTATTAGTGTAGTGGGGGGGGGGCGGTTCGGTTGCCCCTCCTGCGGCCGTAACACCTGGCAGAAGTTATGCCAGTGTGGCTGCGGCCGTGGGGGGGAGGGGCTGTCCTCGTTGGCTTCCTCATTCCCGGGAGTCGCGGTTGGTGACTTGCAGCGGCGGCTCCTGGAGGCCCTCAAAAGGGGGGAGAGTTCGATGATAGTAGAGGGTGAGAAAGTGGACCTATCCTTATGGATAGACAGGCACGGCCTGCGAGCTTTCCGAGAGGAAAGGGGGGGCGAGACCACCTGGTCCCTGCCCACAACCGGCCCTGGGACCAGACGGAATGTAGTCTGTCTCAAGTGGAGAAGCAATGATGCCTGCCCTACAAGGAAAAGGGTGGTGGAGCTCCTGCTTGGGATGGGTTTCAGGGTGGTTGACATCTTCGCCCTGATACATCCCTATGGTTCCAAGGAGTTCGACATCAGCTTTGCCCGGCCGGAGGGCCTAGAGCTTTTCTGGTCCGGGTATGAGCTGGTGAAGAACTTACCGGATTGGAAGGGGTTTTTCGCCCAGGCGATAACCCGTCAGAACAACGTCAAGAAAGTGACCGTTTTGACCCGTAACAAATCGCTTTCTTGCGTTGATATTCTGACCTGGCTTAGCAGGTACGGTGACGTCCAGGGTGTACCATCCAAAAACCTGGACGAATTTGGCATTTGGTCGGGAGCCTGGACTTTCAATGTGAAGTTGAAATGTCTGGGAAGTACGGTTTCCCACATTCCATCCTCTGCCTTCATCGGTCGGGATAGGATTCTTGTTTTCTACAGGGGGCAGCCTAAGCTCTGTCACAAGTGCGGCAGCCCTTCACACTTCAGCGCCAGCTGCCAAGTGCAGAAGTGCGCGTTGTGTGGAGGGACAGGTCACCTTGCCGCATCTTGCAAGGAGATTAGGTGCAACCTGTGTGGTGTGCTCGGACACCCATTTAGTCGTTGTCCCCTCTCAGAGGTTAATGCGGCCCGAGCTCACGCAGGAGTGGGCCGGGAGGTCCCTTCGGCTGAGGCGGGTGTAGCGGAGTGCAATATTAGAATCCACGATCTCCGCTGGTATAACAGGTAAATCCACAGTCCGCGCTGAACAGTAAGGCAATGTTCCCAATCCTCCCAATAACCGGACGAGACACAGTCTGGGAGTCAACTGACTTTACTAGGCACAGCACACATGTTTCAAACCCCTCAACAGCCTCATTTACATACAATAGGGTGAATAGATTACTATAATACAAGGAAAGGTGGGGTCAGACAATAGCAAGGGCTGATGGGAGGTTGAGGGGGGACACGGCAGCTAGTTTAAACAGGTCTGGCAGTGTCCATCTGTTACAGCCCAATATACATAGCAAAACAGATATAGCATACAGCACAACCTACAGACAACCTTTCTTACATTATAGTCCAGAAGTGGCTAGGTTTGCCACAGCGGGTGCTGGCGGAGACAGTCGAGTTGAGGGGTCAGTGAAGACCAAGAGCGGTCCGTCCCGGCAGAGGCGGAGGGAGAGACGTCAGGCGGAGAGGGAGCAGAAGGAACCCCACCACAATGGGGTGATGTCTGCCCCTCCCCAAGTGGCTTACTCCCGTAGTTCGGAGACCCTAGGGGACAGGGAGCTAAGTGCGGAAATCAAGAGACTAGACCGAGCCGATGGGACCCAGTCTTCGCACTACGAAAGCGCAGCAGAGGGTAGTGAGACTGGGTCCTATACCAATAGACGGAAACGGTACTCAAAAAAGAGAACGAGCCCGACCAAAGTAGCCAGGGAAGGCGTAACTGGCTCCCCTCTTGAGCTCTCCAACCGGTATCTCACTTTGGATGAGACCTCCGCCTCCTCTTCATCCGGGGAGGAGGTAAGAAGTGGGGTACCGGAGGCGAAGGTGGGAGAGCTTCCAGGAGGCCCCGTGCCCCTCTCTGGTGTGGATGTAAGGTCCCCAGAAGAGGAGGCAAACCCGATTCCCGGAACTGAGAAAGGCAGGGGCGGTACGCAAGAGGGAGCGGTGGTGACAGAAGGCATGGACACCACCGTCTCTCTCAAAAGAGGTCGCGCCGCCTTAGAGGATAGCCCCGGGAGTAGTAGGAAGGGTGGGAAGGATGGAGGACATTCAGCTTAAACACCAAGTATGGCGGTACCCACTCAGCTCACACTGGCGACCATTAATGTCGCCAGCGTTAAATCTGATGCGGCTCGCTACACAGCCTTTGATTTTTTCAGCCGTGTTGAAGCTGACGTTTTATTTTTGCAGGAGACCAGACTGTCAAACTTGGCAGAAGTCCACAAGGTGAAGAGGGAGTGGAGATCTGGGCCCTCCTTCTGGTCTCTTGCGGCTGAGCCGTATAGCGGAGTGGCGGTCCTTTTCACCGTACCGGTAGAATGCCGACAGGTGGTTGAGCTGGAAATGGGGAGGTGTTTGATCTTGGATATCCTCATGAAGGGACAGGAACTGCGCCTAATTAATATCTATGGGCCCCAGTCCAAGTGGGACAGGAAATGTCTCTTTATGAGGATCAAGCCTTTCCTTTTTACAAGCCGGCAAGTGGTCTTTGGTGGGGACTTTAACACCATCGTGAGGTCCCAAGATAGGGGAGGCACCAGAGACCGGCTGGCTTATGACAGTATAGCTCTAAACAGCATAGCTAGTGAGGCTCGTCTGGTGGATGTCCACATCAGGCACACCCCAGACCACGGGGGTTTCACTTATTATAGAGGAGATAGGATTAGGTCTAGAATAGACAGGTTTTTTTTAAAGGAGGAAGCTACCTTCTCGCCCTTAAGAGTTGTGGAGGTGGAATTCTCTGATCACTGTCTGATTATGTTTTCTCTGAATATTTCAGAATCCCCCCAAATGGGAAGAGGTTACTGGAAGCTGAATGCGGGAGTCCTGGAGGAAGCAGAGGTGAGACAATCCTTTGAGGATTTTCTTCAGAATCAGGTAGCTTTGCTGGATCTCTGTGACACTAAGTCAGAGTGGTGGGAGGTATTCAAAGACCGGGCTGCAAAGTTCTTCCGCCAGCTCTCGAGCCTCAGGTCTCTAGACAGGTACCGCCTGTATCAGAGTCTGAGGAGGAAACTCGAAGATCTGGTCTCGACTGGAGGTAGCCGCGAGGATATCTCCAGGGTGAAATCTTTGCTCAAGAGGTGCCAGTATGATAGACACGCATCTTTGGTTTTTGAGAGGGACTTCGGGAGGTACCGCTCGCCCGACCCCTACAGAAACTGTAAGATGTCAGTGAAGAGTAAGTTAATAACAGGACTGGTTGATGGTACGGGGTCTCTGAACAGGTCCAGATCAGGGATCCTGGAAGTCGTCAGATCCTTTTACTCGTGCCTCTTGGGGAAGAGGGATCTGGATCGGGACAGGATGTCGGCTTTCCTGGCTGAAATCACCCCTGAGTCAGAAGCTCACCTCTCTTTTGACGTTTTGGTAGAAGAGATCAGAAAGGAGGAAGTTATCCTGGCGGTGGAAGGGTTAGCTCTGAAGAAGTCGCCAGGCCCGGATGGCTTAACATCCGAGTTTTA